>NC_044033.1:406689009-406838915 GCF_901765095.1 Microcaecilia unicolor
GCAAAAAAAGTTTCTTCCAGAGGTTTACTGTCCTGGATGAGACCCTAATCAATGTCCACGTGGTGCAGGGCTCGAGAGATAGCCTAATGCTGTGGCAGCTGCTGACTCCTAGTGTTGGTCTGAGGCTGGATGAATGCACAGATTTCCCCCAGCTGCATGGAGTCCCACTTACTTAAAGGCACCACCAAGGCTCTGAACTTTGCTGCAGATTTCTCTGTGTCCTGGAGGATCACTGATAGTAGAGACCCACTGCCAGAATAATTTGCGGGGGCAGGCAGTGAGAGCAAAGCATAGGAAAAACAGCCTACCCTAGCACAGCCCCCCCCCCCCATGCCCGTGCAGCAGCAAATGAGGCAGGAAAGTCACAGGAGGGCTGCCTGCTGCTTAAACAAACAAAAATCACTGAAGCTACTGCTGCAAACAGGCTCTCAGATGAGGCACTTCCTGTTGCTTGCACCTGGTTGAACTGAGCTAATGAGCAGCAGCTCAGCTGTGCAGGCTAAGTGACGCTTAGGAACCTGATTGGTGATCAGACTGAGAATGGGTGGGCCTGAAGTAAGAATGGGTGGGCCTGGGCCCATCCAGGCCCACCTGTAGCTATGCCCCTGCTATGCAGTATTGCCAGGTGGGCGGTTTTACCGCCCAATTGGGCGGTTTTCCGCGACCCGCCGCGGGAAATTTTTGCCCGCGGCGGGTCGCGGTTTTTTGGGCTTCTTTTTTTTCTTTTCCGCGGTTTTTCGGGCGGTTTTTTCGGCCGCGGGGGGCGGGGGTTAGTGACGTTTTGGGCGGGGTTAGTGACGTTTTGGGCGGGGCCGATGACGGGGGAGGCGGGGCCGATGATGGGGGAGGCGGGGCCGATGACGGGGGAGGCGGGGCCGGTGACGGGGGAGGCGGGGGCGGGGTTGATGACGGCGGGGGCGGGGTGATGACGCGGGGGTGGGGGTGTCAGGGGCGGGGTTTGAGTTTGGGCGGGTTTTGGGCTGTTTTTACGCTGGATTGGGTAGGAAAAAAATTTTCCACCTGGCAACACTGCTGCTATGTAACTTTATAAATCTAAGTTCTTTTAAAATATGGCTATGCGAACATTGCTCTCTTACCTACCAGCGCTAAAGAAGCTTATGAGGTGAGGTTTTCTCCCCCTTTACAAAACTGTGAAATTGGTTCAGCAGTTTGTGCTGTCCTAGTCATCACAATCGCACTTTTGATAAAAGTTTGACCTCTGCAGGCCAGAAAAATGATGCCCTGTGTAGTTTTATCAGCTTTGAAACAGAGGCAGTAAGACAGTTAAAGAGCTTAGATGAAAACAGGTGCTCCTCTTTAGTCCATGTGGCGTAGCCAGACCTGACATTTTGGGTGGGCCCAGGGCTAATATGGGTGGGCACTGTGTATATTGGTATGAGTAGTGTTTCTTGGGATACTACAAAATAATGCCTTAGAATGAACTTGATGATGAATTTCTAAGTAATCTGCCCAACAGCTGCCCTGCATCAATATAAACCATATACATACTTAATGGAAAAATAAATATTTTTAAATATAGCTACATTAAATCTACTATAATGGCAAACATCTCAACGCACATGACAGGATTCTGCAATATAATTACAGCAATATATACTTCAAACTTTGCAAACTTTAACACCAATTCCAATAACAATACCTTTACAAAGGCAGCAGTGAATACGCATCCCATTGGAAAAGTCAGACTCATAGATCCCTACACAAACCACATACCAGCATACTCAGTCAAATGAAGAACACAAACCAACCCTCATCAATTACAGAATGAAGGACCAAAAATGAGAAATTGTCCTGTAACCTGACATCAGCCCTTCCCTTCCCTAACCCCCCTCCCATCCATCCCTATAGTCCGTCATCAGCTTTTCCCTTCCCACCCCCCACCCCCAACCAGATTGTGAGCACTAATTGTGAACACAAGTAGCCTGTGTGACATTATGAGGCTTTCCCCCTTACACCTAATGTGCAGTTTACAGTGAACCACGCAATTTTTGTATATTTGTTTGGTGAAGTTTATCACTTATTTTGTGCTTCAAAGCCAATTTTTTTGAAGTAATAATATTACAGACACATGATGGCTACCAACTCCTGGCGCACTGGGTTTAGTTTCACTGCCGATACAGCAACAGAACACTTAAGAGACACATCTGATTTCCCTACGCTAACGTCGGCAGGACTTGATGCTGAGTGGGAGACGATGTTGTCCAATTTTAAATCCTCCATTAGATTTGAGCTGAACAGTTCGGCCTTAATTGAGTATTGTAGATCTGAGTACTTCCCTTGAGGGTGGTGGATTTTCAAGGCACCTCAGATATTTAAATATCAAACAGATTTTGTCACGAAGTGGTACATGATTTTAAATAAATTTGCACTGGTTCCAGGACAACTTAAACAAGGCGGAACAGCAGGCCTTGAGGCGTCTACAAGATAACCGAGATATTATTATCAAGCAGGCGGACAAAGGAGGGGTGGTGGTGAGATTAGACATGGACAGTTATACCAGTGAAGTTGAATCACAGCTAGCGGACACCAATGCTTACCGCAAGCTAGAGCAGGATCCAACTAATAGATTGCAAAAACAGATCAAAGATTTGACGCAAACAGGACTTGACCAAGGCTTTTTGTCCAACAAGGAACATCGGTTCCTTAATAATCCAGGTCCGATTATTCCAGTGATGTACACCTTGCCAAAAATACACAAGGACATGGCTAGACCTGCAGGTAGACCGATTATGTCCTCCAGGGGTTCCTTGTTGGAGCCCCTTTCAATATACGTGGACACCTTTTTGAGACTCTATGTATCTGAAAGTCCAACCTACATCAAGGACACCACACATTTCTTGCAAATCTTATCTGCGGTAGTATTACCTGAAATTCCAGTGCTAATGGTAACACTTGATAAGTACATAAGTAATGCCACACTGGGAAAAGACCAAGGGTCCATCAAGCCCAGCATCCCGTCCACGACAGCAGCCAATCCAGGCCAAGGGCACCTGGTGAGCTTCCCAAACGTACAAACATTCTATACATGTTATTCCTGGAATTGCGGATTTTTCCCAAGTCCATTTAGTAGTGGTTTATGAACTTGTTCTTTAGGAAACCGTCTAACCCCTTTTTAAACTCTGCTAAGCTAACCGCCTTCACCACGTTCTCCAGCAACGAATTCCAGAGTTTAATTATGCGTTGAGTGAAGAAACATTTTCTCTGATTTGTTTTAAATTTACTACACTGTAGTTTCATCGTATGCCCCCTAGTCCTTGGAAAGTGTGAACAGATGCTTCACATCCACCTGTTCCACTCCATTCATTATTTTATATACCTCTATCATGTCTCCCCTCAGCCGTCTCTTCTCCAAGCTAAAAGCCCTAGCCTCCTTAGTCTTTCTTCTTAGGGAAGTCATCCCATCCCTGCTAGTATTTTAGTCGCCCTTTGCTGCACCTTTTCCAATTCTACTATATCTTTCTTGAGATGCGGCGACCAGAATTGAACACAAGGTGCGGTCGCACCATGGAGCGATACAACGGCATTATAACATCCTCACACCTGTTTTCCATACCTTTCCTAATAATACCCAACATTCTATTTGCTTTCCTAGCCGCAGCAGCACACTGAGCAGAAGGTTTCAGTGTATTATAGACGACGACACCCAGATCCCTTTCTTGGTCCGTAACTCCTAACGTGGAACATTGCATGACATAGCTATATCAAGCCCTGTACACTGACAGTGCTTACAACCACACTAGAGTTGAGACCAAGACCTCATGAAGTCCCCACCAAGCTTTTTTTTTTTAAGTTTTATTTAAGTCTTGCAAGTATACAATCAAAACATTCCAGTAATACAGCCATCAAAACGGAACTTAACCCCTCCTCCCATACAGCGTTCTGTGCCTATCCAGTCCAAAATATATCAGGTTAAAACATATAGATTTCCGTCACTTGAATGGGGTACCTGGTCTCAACTTCCACTGTTCGTAAACCCTCCAAATGTCATAAAATTTAGCCAAACGTCCGTGTCATAACGCTGTGAGCTTAGAAAGTTGGAAAATTCCATCTAGCTTTTGCAAAGCACGAGACAGGGGAGGCAGAGAGGCCTGCTTCCAGGCCTGTGCAATAACCAATTTACTGGCAGTGAACAACAAAGTAGACAATTTATGCTGAGATATATTAATTGAAGTGGGTTTGTGATGTAGCAGACAGCATTCCGCCCGTCGTGGATATTTTTTCCCAGTATATCTTGTAGGGCATCAAGTATCAAGACCCACTCAGTGGCGTACCTAGGGTAGTTGACACCCGGGGCCGGTCATTTTTTAACATCCCCCCCCCCCCCCCCCCCAAATCCAGTACTAGGCATGCCGAGAATACAAAACACTCAGGACCTATAGAGCAATTCTACCATACCATAAGCAGTCATTTCTATGAGTCACACAAGGAAAAGGAAAGCATCTTAAACACTACAGTGAGCACTAGAACATCAATTCACCTATTGTAAAATGAAACCAGACAGAATAGTACAGATCGTAGATCCTGCACAGTCAATGCCAACTGAAAGCCATGTCTTTTTCACAAACACAGATACACCCTAATCCACTATAGAATAAGTAATCATAAACTTTCTATTTAGACAAAAATTAAACTGAACCCCCAATGCCAGACTCTGCATACAATGCAACACCACAGAAACAGAAACTGTCCCCTAGTACTGTGCAAAATATAAAGACAGCAGATGTAAATTTGAAAAAAACTAAGTACCAATCACCACTTTACAAATTAACAAATAGAAATAAAACAAATATAGAAAGTAAAATAATACCATTTTATTGGACTAATACATTTAGCTTTCAGAGGCCAAAACCTCCGTCCTCGGGTCAGTACAGTATAGTGCTGTTACAGTATCCTATCCTGACCTGAGGAAGGGGGTTTTGTTCTCCGAAAGTTAGTCAAAATGTATTAAAATTAGTCCAATAAAAAGATTACCTTATTTACATGTTCTATTATAAACATTTAACATATCTACAATACTTTATCCTAAAGCAAAAAAAATAAAAAAATATATTTTATTTACAGTTTGTTGTCTCTGGTTTCTGCTTTCCTCATCTTCTTTTCACCGTCTTCCTTCCATCCAGCATCTGTCTTCACTCTCTCTCTCTCTCTCTCTCTCTCTCTCTCTCTGCCATCCAGTGTCAGCCCTCTCTGCCGTCCCTTCCATCCACTGCCTGCCCTTTCTCTCTGCCCCTTCAATCCACCATTTGCCCTCCCTCTCCCATCCATCCAGGGTCTGCCCTCCCTCTCGTTCCCCCTTCCATCTAGGATCTGTCCCCTCTCTCTCTCTCTGCCCCTTTTTTCAGCCCCCAGTTCCAGCCCCCTTCTCCCCTCTGAACACCCCCACCCCAGTCCCCTTCTCCCCTCCCCTTCTCCTGTCTGAGACCCCCACAACAGTCCCCTTCTCCCCTCCCCTGTCTGAGACCCCCACCCCAGTCCCCTTCTCTCCTCTGAACACCCCCACCCCAGTCCCCTTCTCCCCTCCCCTGTCTGAGATCCCCACCCCAGTCCCCTTCTCCCCTCCCCTTTTCCCCTCTGAACACCCCCACCCCAGTCCCCTTCTCCCCTGTCTGAGATCCCCACCCCAGTCCCCTTCTCCCCTCCCGTCTGAGATCCCCACCCCAGTCCCCTTTTCCACTCCCCTTTTCCCCTCTGAACACCCCCACCCCAGTCCCCTTCTCCCTGTCTGAGATCCCCACCCCAGTCCCCTTCTCCTCTCCCCCTCCCCTGTCTGAGATCCCCACCCCAGTCCCCTTCTCTCCTCTGAACACCCCCACCCCAGTCCCCTTCTCCCCTCTGAACACCCCCACCCCAGTCCCCTTCTCCCCTGTCTGAGATCCCCACCCCAGTCCCCTTCTCCTCTCCCCCTCCCCTGTCTGAGATCCCCACCCCAGTCCCCTTCTCCCCTCTGAGATCCCCACCCCAGTCCCCTTCTCCACTCCCCTTTTCCCCTCTGAACACCCCCACCCCAGTCCCCTTCTCCCCTGTCTGAGATCCCCACCCCAGTCCCCTTCTCCTCTCCCCCTCCCCTGTCTGAGATCCCCACCCCAGTCCCCTTCTCCCCTCCCCTTCCCCCCCGTCTGAGACCCCCACCCCAGTCCCCTTCTCCCCTCCCCTTTTCCCCTCTGAACACCCCCACCCCAGTCCCCTTCTCCCCTCTGAGATCCCCACCCCAGTCCCATTCTCCCCTCCCCTGTCTGAGACCCCCACCCCAGTCCCCTTCTCCCCTCTGAACACCCCCACCCGAGTCCCTTTCGCCCCTCTCCTTCCCCACCGGCTAAGCAAGGCAGCGCCTCGTGCCCTGCTTGTAAAAAAAAAAAATCAAATTTCATTCCTTCTCCTCGTCTTGACGTCGACTCGGGCCTTCCAATCAAATTGATTGGAAGGCCCGAGTTGACGTCAAGACGAGGAGGAGAAGGAAGGAGGAGATTTGTTTTGTTTTTTTTTCAAGCAGGGCACGAGGCGCTGCCTGCGACGCTGGCTTCGCCGGTTTTTTTTTTAATGTGCGGCGCCGCGGGAACGGCCACGGGAGGCGGCGGGAGCGGAGCACCCCCCACCCACTGGCACCCGGGGCGGAGCGCCCCCCCCCCCCCTTGGTACGCCACTGGACCCACTGATTCTTTACAACTGGGCAAGTCCACCACATATGGAAAAAGGTTCCCCGTTCTCCACAGGCTCTCCAACACATATCTGTTGCAAAATAACTCTCCTCTCGTGTGTCTGGGCAAAAAACTCTTTATTTGGGAGTCAATCCCCTTCTTATATACTCTATGAATATTCATGGATATTACATGTATTATCATTACTATTGGTTACATTTTGCTTACACAACCATGATCATGCATTGCTTACAAGAACAACTCTACATGAACAGCTCGTGAACCTGCTCAGGAATGTACAAACATCACCTGCTATTCTGCTACTTTCTCAGGAAAGAACAAAAACATCACATGCTAGATTCTCAGGAATATACAAAACATCATCTGCTGCCTGTATCCAAATACATTCTATCTACATCTCCACCTTTTTTTTTTTTTTTTTTTTTTTTTAATGAAATCTCCGTGGTGTGCCAGCTGGAGATGGAGGTGGAGATGTTTGTAATAGCTTATAAACATATTGAGCAGAGTGACGTGTTGGAGCGAATGGACGAGGAAAACATAAAGAAAAAAGGTTAGGAATGCATTGTATACAACAGCAAAAAATAGTGAAAACAAAAATACCAATGACTAAATACTGGATAATAGGGCGGAGCCAGGTCCAAGGGATCCATTGCCACAATTGATCCCATACATCAGAGAGTAGGTTATTATGAATAGTAATATGAGTAGTTAAATTCCGTAGGAAAGCTAATTGTTTGTCAATGGCCTTTGAATTGTCAGATAAATTAAAACAGCACATGTCCTGAAACTCTTCGCAACCATGATGGTTAAGTAATAAAAGATAATCAATGGCTGCTCGATTTTGTAAAACTCCATGACGTAATTGCTGTTGCTCAGCATTAAGTAAACTAATAGCAGTGGAGGTTGCATTGATTGATTTAATTGCCCAACAGGCTAATTCACGAATATTTTTTGCATTTGCCGCTGCCAATGCAGGGACACCTATTAATGAAAATGCAAGTGCCAGATATTCAGTTTGACTCAGAAATTTAACATTATCATTGCAATTGGCAGCAAGGGTCATACGCTTGGATCGCATATGTGAGGAGTTAGAAAATAAAATATGTTTACTGGGAAGTACCATAGTGAGTCGACTTAGACAGCATGTAGTACCATCAGATATATTAGCTGGAATATAATTAAAGGTATACATTCCACATGACCAAAACCAGCCAGGGGGTAAATGAGTAAATTTATAAATATATGAAACATTTTCGTAGGAGCTACAATTTAACAAAGTTGGTCCAAAATTAACACAATTTGATCGGGTACAATTAACCATACGAGCACATGTCATATTGATACTAGCTATTTGATTGGTTCTCACATGCATTGCCAAAGTAGGCGGCAACAGGGTTTGTGTTCCCCAATTATGGTATTCATAAGAAGCATTTCGATAGGATGAATTAACAGGAAGCTGTGAATAAAACCAAGTATCATTTTGCATATCTTTAGGATCATGACATACTGGAATCAGGCAAGTTGCCAAAACTTCTCCAACTGCCTTTTGATGAGAAAGACAGAAATCAGTTTGGTTCAGTGAAATTGCAAACGCTTCCCAAATATTTTTTGTGGGAAGTAATTGTGACTGTCCACAAGGTATGTACAAACAACAACACAGTAGAAGCAATGTAATGGAATTAGCATTAAGCGCTGCAATAATAGCCACTACGAAGTTATCATCAGTCTTTTCAATATGAGCTTTTTCTAAAGTCTCTGTAGCTTGTTGACTCAAGGCTTTAATTTGTCCCCAAGTAACAGGAGCATTAGGTTGACGAGTCACTGACCGTTTGCGTGTTTGCATCTGCGGTCCTTGAAGGGTGAGTGTGAAATTGGGAATTGGGTTGTGAAGACCTTGATGCCACGACATGAGGTTTCACCCACTTTGCTGGAATCCACACCGGGCCAGAATCTGTTTGAACAGCAGCGTAACCACGACCCCAGGTAAGGAGAGGCACAGGGGAACTCCACTGATCAGAAGGTAGTTGTCGGTATATGACCAAAGGACGAGATAAAGGTGGGGCAGGAGTACGAAAATGTTGTTCAAATCTGGAAGAAAAAGTTTTTGTAGCAGGATTATTGATGAGATTGAGATGATTCAGTGTGTAAAGGATTTGTGCTAAGCATTCATCAATGCTTACTCTATGACGGAGAATACCGTCTTTTTTTGTAGTCAGATTACTTAAAGCAGTTTTCAGTGTGCGATTAGCACGTTCAACAATAGCTTGACCAGTGGAGTTATAGGGGATACCAAAAAGGTGCTCAATATGCCAGAGGGTCAGGAACTCCTGTAAGGAGGTGGAAGTATAAGCAGGGGCATTGTCTGTCTTGAGAGTTTTAGGAACACCCATGACCGCAAAAGCTTGGAGAAGATGAGAGCGGACATGAGATGTAGTTTCCCCTTTTTGTGCAGTGACCCACAAAATCCAGAATGAGTATCAACAACCACATGAAGCTTAGACCATTGACCAAAAGGGGGAAAGTGAGTAACGTCCATTTGCCAGAGGCTATTAACTTCCAGACCACGAGGATTAACTCCAGGAAAAAAGGTAGTAGGAGCTGAAAAGGAACATTGTGGACAATTTTTGATAATAGCTCTAGCTTCTTCTAAAGAAATTTGAAACTGGCGAGCTAGGCTAGGTGCATTTTGATGATGAAGTTCATGACTGCAGTGTGCTGTGGAGAAAAAATGAAGATGGCGATCCGCTCGAGCATTCCCTTCAGACAGACCACCAGGAAAAGGTTGATGACTGCGGATATGACCTATAAAGAGAGAAGAAAGGCGATTCTCCAAGTAACCTTGGAGGGTTAACAGTAAAGCATAAAAAGAGGCATCCATTTTGAATGATACATAACTGTCGGGCATGCGACGGACAAGATTAGCACAATATTGACTGTCAACAATAAGATTCAGTGGTTGATCTGAAAATAAAGAAAGAGCCAGGATGATGGCAGCAAGCTCTGAACGTTGAGCAGAGGTTTGTGGAGAGGTAAATTTGACGTGCCATTTGTTCAGATTGTACCAAGTAACCACCCCACGAGTGGGACTACCATCTGTAAAGACGGTGAGAGCAGTAGGGAGTGGACGTAAAGAAATGGGATCATGAAGAGTGATTGGCAAAATGGATGTGCCCTGTATGCGAGGGTCTTTAGGATAGTGGCAATCTATAATACCAACATAAGTGGCTAAAATAAATTGCAAGTCGTCGGAGAACTGAATCATTTTTTCCCACTGCCACAAAGAATGAGGAATGATGAGTTTAAGAATGTCGAAACCAGTCATGAATGTTGCTCGCTCTCGAGCTTTAGTAATCAGCAAGGCTAGTTGCTGGGGCCATTGTGTAATAGTAGAATGGAGAGTATTCTGTAAATAGACCCATTCTATCAATTTCGGAGGAGTTGTATCTTGATATAAGACACCAAACGGTTGTCGGTGGGTGGGGTCTTTGAGAACGCAAAAACAAAAAAGGGCAAATGCATCTCGTCTATCTGTCCATTTTGTTTGTAAGATTTGATCCAAATTGTGACAGAATTGTTTGTTGCGATGCAGTGAGTGTAATTAATTCAGCAGGTGTTTTATGACCTTTTAATGCGAGAAACAGGGGTTGTAAAAATTCTGTAGGAAGTTTCAAGTAGGGACGTAACCAATTGAGATTTCCTAAAATCTCTTGTAATTGATGTAATGTCGTGGGAGACTGTAAATTGAGATGAGGAGCGACAGGTTGGGCTGCAGCTTTAGTCATACGGAAACCTAGATATAAATAGGGTTCCTTTTCTTGAACCTTCTCTGAGGCAATTGTTAATCCTGAGGAGGCCAAGATAGAAATTAAAGTAGATTTCCAAGAAGGGGGAAGAGTTATCCCTGCAATTAGTATATCATCCATATAATGATATACCAAAAGTTGAGGGAAATAGGCACGAAATGGTTGCAAGGCTTGATGAACATAGTATTGACAAATAGTGGGTGAATTTAACATTCCCTGGGGCAAAACTTTCCAACAATACCTAGTAGTAGGGTGTGCATTATTGTAAACAGGTACAGTAAAAGCAAAGTATTTATAATCTTTTTCCTGGAGAGGAATTGAAAAAAAAACAATCCTTCAGATCTATAATAGCTAATTGATAATCATAAGGAATCAAATTAGGATTTGGAATACCACATTGTAACGGGCCCATTGGTTCTAAAATCGCATTAATAGCTCGTAGGTCATGTAAAAATCTCCATTTTCCGGATTTTTTCTTGATCACAAATACCGGAGTATTATATGGAGAATTGGTAGGCTCAATGTGATTTAATTGTAATTGTTCTTCCACCAATTGATGTAAAATCAACAGTTTTTCTCTGGTAATCGGCCACTGCTCTACCCAAACAGGTTTGTCAGTTTTCCATTCCAAAGGAAGAGAAAAAGACATATTTATGAACTGTTAATCAGGTAGGATCAATGATGCATCTAATTGTTCCAAAAGGTCACGACCCCATAAATTAAAGGGTACTTGTAAAATACAGGGCTTAATATGTCCTAGAACCTTGGTATCGTTAGGATATGTAATAGATAACCATTGAGAACTTTGGGAGGCTGACTGAGTTCCCCCTATTCCTGTCACATGTGAAGTATCTTCAATGGGCCATTCCACAGGCCATTGTTTATAAGCTATGACAGAAACATCCGCCCCGGTATCTAATATACCAACAAAGGGCTTTTGTTGCAATAAAAATTGAGCAGTGGGTCGTGCATTAGAAACCGGTTTTAAAACTGCACTTACCTGTCGCGTAGATCCAAAGCCCCCTGTACGAGAGACAGTAGAAGGAATAGGTGCTGTAAAATATGGTAAAATAATTAATTGTGCCCACGAGTCCCCGGGAGAAATTGTTAAAGGTGATGAGGACCATACTTGAATTTTAACAATGCCTGTGTAATCAGCATCAATAACTCCAGGGATAACATGAATACCTGCCTTCGATGCAGAGGAGCGAGGTAATACTAAACCTACAGTAGCCGCTGGAATGGGTCCTTTAAAGGTAGTATTATATACCAAAACTTCATGAGGTAAGATGGCAGTTTTACATTCCGCTGCAATAAGGTCAATTCCTGCACTACCTTGTGTAGCAGTAGTACTATGAGCAAAAGACCCTTGCACTCCCTTTGGACCGAGGTTAGGAGTTAACCCGGAGCAAAGTTTTTTGGGGGTGGCGGTGTGGAATTAATTGGATTAGAGCGACATTGATTGGCCCAATGATATCCTTTTTGACATCGAGGACATTGTCGAGAAGGTCCTTTTGCAAAGTTGGCACCCCCTCCTGGGGCTCTACACTGAGCTCGAAAATGTCCTGGTTTCTTACAATTAAAACACGTCCCCTGTGGCTTATTACCTTTTTGTATAGCTCCTGCTAACAAATTCATAGAATAACCATGAGTCCCCACATCTGCACATGCGCTCAATAAATCTGCTAAAGTAATTCCTGGGCGATGAGCTACAGTCTGCAATGCCTTTTTGCAATCTGAATTTGCATTTTCTTGGGCTAATTTAATCAATAACTCTGTTTGCGCATCAAGATTATCAATTTGCCTAGTTACAGCTTCCTGCAATCGATTAACAAATTGAAGGTAAGATTCGGTTGCACCCTGTTTAATTGATGCAAAAGATTTTGTTGGTTTATTCCCTTCTGGTGTTCTTTTAAATGCTCGCAAGATACAAGTGCCTATGGCTTGAAAACAGGTATCGTTTTGTTGAATTTGCATATCAAGGGTTGAAAATGGTCCCGATCCATAAATTTGATCAGGCACCAAATTAGTCCCAGTGATAAGTTGTGCTGCTTGCTTATATTCATTATCCCACACTACATATTGCGCAGGAGTTAACAGCATACGGAAAAGGTCTTTCCAATCTTTTGGAGTCATTAAGTAACCGTTACTAATCCCTTCTATCATGCCTTGAACAAATGAACTTTTTAAACCTGATTCTACGATAGCTCTACGTAATTCTCTCAAAACTTGATAAGGTAGAGCAGTCCATTCTGCATGATGTGTTTCGTTCCCTGCCTCTATTGTTGTAGTTCTAGTAACTGGGTATAAATTAGGATTAGGTTCCGAATTATCCCATAGATCATCGTTCCAAATGAATTCACCATTTTTTCGTGCTTGCTGTATACCTAATTGAATTAAACTAGGTCGTTCTACGCTCTTTGGTGTTTTGGTAATAATAACGCTATCATTAGCGTTGTTGTTTGGATATTTTCAATTGGTTTATTAGGGGTAGTAGTAGTAAAGTCAGGAGTTTTGTTTTGCTCTTCCCTTCCCATATCGGTGGCCAGCCGACAAGAAGGAGGAGAAGGTGTAGGTCCAAGAGTCGCGGGAGGTAAAAGAGACCAGGTCTTGCCTGGCAATTTGTTGGATATATTTTCGTTAGTAATGCCTGTCAATCCAGAAGAGAGAATTACTATAGTAGAATATATCTCTCTCCAAGTCAATAATATAGGAGTCGAAACTCTAGGCTCTAAACGAAACTGCTGCCCTATCTTTTCCCATGTTTGAGGATCGAATGATCCCTTCTCTGGATACCAGGGACATTGACAAACTATTTCCTCAATTAAACGCTCTATATCTTTAAGAGTTATTGGATTTCGGGAGGAACCATATCTTTGCGTTATAGTATATATCTCCTGTGCATGTTGTTTATGTGATGATGTTAAATTTCCCCCCATACTTACAGTGTTCCGTAGAAGGAATGGCGCGCTGACTGTTCCAGTCGTAGTAAGTACGTCACGTTTTCACCGATCACGTCGGGGATCACCAGATGTTGCAAAATAACTCTCCTCTCGTGTGTCTGGGCAAAAAACTCTTTATTTGGGAGTCAATCCCCTTCTTATATACTCTATGAATATTCATGGATATTACATGTATTATCATTACTATTGGTTACATTTTGCTTACACAACCATG
Organism: Microcaecilia unicolor; assembly: GCF_901765095.1. Classification (NCBI taxonomy): domain Eukaryota; kingdom Metazoa; phylum Chordata; class Amphibia; order Gymnophiona; family Siphonopidae; genus Microcaecilia; species Microcaecilia unicolor. Next base: position 406,702,667 of record NC_044033.1, read on the forward strand.
ATCATGCATTGCTTACAAGAACAACTCTACATGAACAGCTCGTGAACCTGCTCAGGAATGTACAAACATCACCTGCTATTCTGCTACTTTCTCAGGAAAGAACAAAAACATCACATGCTAGATTCTCAGGAATATACAAAACATCATCTGCTGCCTGTATCCAAATACATTCTATCTACACATATCCATCGTTGCTGGGAAGATCCTCGTCAGTTTCACTGGCGAGTAATACCAGCGATAGAAAATCTTAAAGCCATTCTTAATTAGGTTACTAGCAATAGATACCTTAAACAAATACTTGAATGAACTTTCCCATTGTTCCCCTGCAAATGATGACTCCAGCTCTAGTTTCATTTGTTAATATACCAGTGCAGTAGGGATTTAACCAACTGTAGGGCTAGATATATCCGAGAAATACTTCCCTTAGCTCCCCCCGCCCGAAGAGCTTCTTCTATTAAAGTTTCCTGCAAGCCTAGGTCTCCTCTTGCTTTGCGATGGATGAGGTCCCTAACCTGTCTGTATTGAAATTCATCCCTTGGGAGTAGACCATATTCTTCCCTCAGGTCCCCGAAAGGGACAAATTTCCCCTCGTCCTGTATCTGTCCCAGGAACAGCAAACCACCACCTACCCAACTTTTATAAACCCAATCCTGGGGCCCTGGCTCGAAAGAGGGAGCATATTGTATAGCCGTGGACAAATAGTACTGCCTATCTGAAAAAAACTGCTTCTGAACCCTACACCAAGTCTGTAGTGGAAAACCAACTATAGGGGAGGCTACTGGGCCACATGAAGCCCACACCGGGACAATACCTAATCCCTGCTGATCCCATTCTAGTCATTTTTTTGTCGTTCCTCCCCTCATCCATTCAGCTAATATATGTAACTGGGCTGCTTTAAAGTAAAGCTCAAAGTGAGGTACTCCCATGCCTCCCTTGAGCTTAGGCTGATATAGCATAGAACTCCGTACCCTGAGTGGGCGCATTTTCTAGATGTAGGCAAAAACTCTCCTATTCAATCGACGGAAAAATCCCTGTGGTATGGGAAGAGGAAGTGCCATGAACAAATATAAAAGCTTAGGCAACACCATCATCTTAGCTGCCTGAATTCTACCCATCCAAGTAAGTGTTAGGCCCTCCCAACGGTCCAGCTCAGCCAGGAGTTGATTAAGTTTAGTTGGAAAGTTAGCTTGATATAATCCCTTTAGCTGAGCTGTCACTTGGATACCCAAGTATTTGATTGACTTTCGTGCCCACTGAAAGGGAAATTGCTGTTGAAGCCGCTGGGCCTCACGGGAATCTAAAGTAAGATTTAGTCATATTTACTTTAAAGCCCGAGGCCTTCCCATAACAGGTTAGGATCTCGGAGATCCATTTCAGCGACTCCATAGGATCAATCAATGTCATCAAGCCATCATCAGCAAAGAGCATAATCTTGTGTTCCAATCCCCCTCTTGAGATTCCCCTAATGCTAGAAGTGTCACATACTAATTGCGCCAAAGGCTCAATAGAGAGAGCAAAAAGAAGGGGGGAGACTGCACAACCCTGTCGCGTACCGCGATGCAACTCAAAAGGGTCCGTATACCACCCATTAATGCACAAGCTTGCCAGAGGTGCCATATAAAGTAAACGGATCCATGACATGAAGCGCCCCTTGAATCCCATTTTCTGGAGCACCGAGAACAAAAAAGGCAAATAAACTCTGTCAATAGCTTTTTCTGCATCAATAGACAGTAGACACAAAGGAATATTATATTCATAGACCCACTGAATAATATGCAACAGAGATCATATATTACCAAAGGTCTGCCTGCCAATTATAAAACCCACCTGATCAATGTGTACAAGTCGAGGCAACACCCGCTGAAGCCAATGGGCCATTATTTTTGTCAAGATTTTGTAGTCAGAAGCGATATTGGTCTATAAGGACCCACATTGAACTGGATCCTTACATGGTTTCAGAAACACCATAATAGCAGCTAGGCGCCACGTATATGGAAGTTCCTACACTCTGTCAAATGCATGAAAGACCCTTAGTAGGCCAGGAGCTAAATGAGAGCCATAAAGCTTATAGAATTTGTTAGAAAATCCATCCAATCCTGGGGCCTTATTAGATGGTAGGTCCTTAATGGCCCATAGCACTTCTTCTAACTCTATAGGTTTAGATAGATGTTCAGCCTCTCCCTCAGATAGGACATGCAAAGGTATGGGGGCCAAAAAAGTCTCTATCTCTTGTATTGCAGGAGTTTGTTCGGGTGTATATAGGGCTTCATAAAATTGCAAAAAGCGTGCATGTATCTCCTCTGTGTTAGTTAGTAGTATCCCACCACTCCCCTGAATAGAAAAAAATATAATTACACTGGGCTTGCTGTTTGATTTTATGCGCCAACAACCTCCTAGAGCAGTTGTGAAATTCAAAATATTCCTGACGGGTTCTCTCTAACTGGTCAGCTATATCAGCCAATTGTATCTCCTGAAGAGACATGCACAAATCATGAACTTTATCCGCATGAGTTTGGTTCTGTGGGTTGGCCTTACTCTTTTTCTGCTCAAGATAGCTGCCGGCGCAGACTCACTTCTTTATCCCTCTTTGGTCTGTTAAGATGGGAAACCAGTGCTATAATGCAGCCCCTCAGAACTGCCTTTAAGCCTTCCCAGAGTGTAATGGGATCCACATCTACTACTACTACTACTTAACATTTCTAAAGCGCTACTAGGGTTACGCAGCGCTGTACAATTTAACATGGAAGGACAGTCCCTGCTCAAGGAGCTTACAATCTAAAAGACAGGTGTACAATCTAAAGACAATCTAAACAATCTAAAGACAAGTGTAGAGTCCATCTGATAGGGCATACTATATTTCACGAAAGGTTAGGTGCCGAAAGCAGCATTGAAGAGGTGAGTTTTAAGCAGAGATTTGAAGATGGGTAGGGAGGGGCTTGGCGTAGGGGTTGAGGAAGATTGTTCCAAGCGTAGGGTGAGGCAAGGCAGAATGAGCAGAGCCTGGAGTTGGCAGTGGTGGAGAAGGGAACTGAAAGGAGGGATTTGTCCTGTGAGCGGAGGTTACGGGCGGGAACATAGGGGGAGAAGAAGGTAGAGAGGTAGTGAGGAGCCGCAGACCAGGTGCATTTGTAGGTAAGGAGGAGAATCTTGAATTGTATGCGGTATCGGACCGAAAGCCAGTGAAGTGACTTGAGGAGAGGGGTGATGTGAGTATATCGGTTCTGGCGGAATATAAGACATGCGGCAGCGTTCTGAACGGATTGAAGGGGGGATAGATGGCTAAGTGGGAGGCCGGTGAGGAGTAAGTTGCAGTAGTCAAGGCGAGAGGTAATGAGAGCGTGGACGAGAGTTTGTGTGGTGTGCTCAGATAGGAAAGGGTGAATTTTGCTGATGTTGAAGAGGTAGAAGCGACAGGTCTTGGCAGTCTGTTGGATATGCGCACAGAAGGAGAGGGAGGAATCAAAGATGACTCCGAGGTTGCGGGCAGATGTGACGGGGTGGATGAGGGTGTTATCAACTGAGATAGAGAGTGGAGGAAGAGGAGAGGTGGGTTTAGGTGGAAAGACGAGGAGCTCGGTTTTGGACATGTTCAGCTTCAGGTGGCGGTTGGACATCCAGGCAGCAATGTCGGATAAGCAGGCCGAAACTTTGGCCTGGGTCTCCGCGGTGATGTCTGGTGTGGAGAGATATAGCTGGGTGTCATCAGCATAAAGTTGATACTGAAAACCATGAGATGAGATCAGTGAGCCTAGGGAAGAGGTGTAGATTGAGAAGAGAAGGGGTCCAAGGACAGATCCCTGGGGAACTCCAACAGATAGTGGGATGGGAGTGGAGGAAGATCCATGAGAGTATACTCTGAAGGTGCGGTGGGAGAGATAAGAGGAGAACCAGGAAAGGACAGAGCCTTGGTACCCAAAAGAGGACAGTGTGGCAAGAAGTAAATCATGATTGACAGTGTCAAACGCAGCGGATAGATCGAGGAGGATGAGGATAGAATAGTGGCCTCTGGATTTGGCGAGGAGCAGGTCGTTGCAGACTTTAGAGAGTGCTGTTTCTGTGGAGTGTAGAGGGTGAAAACCAGATTGAAGTGGATCTAGGATGGCATGAGAGGAGAGAAAATCAAGGCAGCGACTGTGAACGGCGCGCTCAAGTATTTTGGAGAGGAAGGGGAGGAGAGAGATGGGGCGGTAGTTGGAGGGGCAGGTAGGGTCAAGTGATGGTTTTATAAGGAGAGGTGTGACTACTGCGTGCTTGAAGGTGTCAGGGACAGTTGCAGTGGAGAGGGAAAGGTTAAGGATGCGACAGATGGAGGGGGGGGTAACAGTATGGGAGATGGTGTTAAGTAGGTTGGTGGGGATGGGATCGGAGGAACAGGTGGTGCATTTCGAGGAGGAAAGAAGGCGGGAGGTTTCATCCTCGGTGATCTCAGGAAAGGACGAGAATGAGGCCATGGTTGGTTGGTTATTGGATAGGGCTACAGGCTGAAGAGGAGGTGGTAACTTGGTAGTGAACTCAAGGTTGATCTTTTGTACTTTGTCACGGAAGTAGTCAGCCAGCGATTGAGGAGAGAGTGAAGGGGGAGTGGGAGCGGGGGGCACTTTGAGGAGGGAGTTAAGGGTGGTGAAGAGACGATGAGGGTTGGAGCTGAGAGAGTTGGTCAATTGGGTGTAATAGTCCTGTTTTGCAAGGCATAGGGAGGAATGGAAGGAGGATAGCATGAATTTGTAGTGAAGGAAGTCTGGATGGGTACGAGATTTCCTCCAGAGGCGTTCAGCGGATCGGGTGCAGGAGCGAAGGTAACGGATGCAAGGGGTCAGCCAGGGCTGGGGATTAGTACGCTTTGTGGGACGGGAGGTGGATGGAGCGAGGGTGTCCAAAGCAGAGGAGAGAACGGCATTGTAAGCGGAGACTGCTTTGTCTACAGTCTCGGAGGACATGATGGAGGGGAGGAGATTAGAGATACTAGAGGATAAAGTGGGGGGGGGGGTCAATAGCCTGGAGATTCCTGGAGGAGGTGGTTAAAGTTGGACGGGGCGGGGGGTGAAGAAGTGTGAATGTGATCAGGTGATGATCGGAGAGAGGGAGAGCAGAAGCGTGGACGTTGGAGGATGAGCCGGAGGAGGAGAGGACTAGGTCAAGACAGTGGCCGTCACGGTGAGTGGGGTGGTGGAGCACAGCTGGAGGTTGAAGGAGGATGTTAGGGTGAGGAACTTAGAAGCGTTAGGGTCGGATGAGTCATCAACATGTATGTTAAAGTCTCTGAGAATGAGGGACGGAGATGAGGGTTCAAGAAAGACGGACAGCTAGACATCAAAGTCGGTGAGGAAGGAAGAGACGGATTTATCAGGGGGGTGGTAGATGACTGCGACTTTGAGTGGCAGCGGGTAGAATAGCCGGATGGAGTGGGCTTCAAAGGATGAGAAGCAGTGAGACTGCAGTAGGGGGAGGGGTTGGAAACTACAGGAGGGCGAGAGTAGTAGCCCAACGCCTCCACCGCGGCCAGCTGGGCGGGGAGTGTGGGAGAAGAGATAACCTCCATGGCAGAGGGCCGCGACTGAGGCCGAGTCGTCCAGGGAGATCCAGGTTTCGGTTAGGGCGAGCAGTTGAAGGGAGCGAGAGATGAAGAGATCGTGGGTGAAGGGCAATTTGTTACAGACTGAGTGGGCATTCCACAAGGCGCATGAGAAGGGGAGGGAAGGGGGGAGGGGAATAGAGACGAGATTGGAGACATCTCGGAATCGTTTGCATGGATAGGACGGGGACAGGTGAGGGGGACCTGGATTAGGGTTAATGTCTCCCGCGGATAGCAGGAGGAGGAGCAGGAGAATGCAGAGGAGGGTGGGGGAGGTCGGGTGGCGAACGCGACAAAGACGAGGTGTACTTAGGAGGAATGGGGATGGGTTAATGGCAGGAAGGAAGTGGTGAAGGTTAAGAGCTAGGAAGGAGGCGGGGGACAGGAGGGATGGTGAGGTGGAGGGGGATGAGGGTGAATGGGGTATTGCCATGGCGGGCAGGGTGGGAGGGCAGCGAGTTCTAGTGGTAGACAGTGGGAGTGGGGGGGAAAGAAGATTAGGAAGGGACAGGGCAAGGAAGAGAACGTGGACAGGGGCCATAAGTACTGACTGAGGTGTGGCAGGTGACTATGTAGTGACTGAGGTGACTGAGGTGATAAGCAGATAGATAGAGCTGGAAAGCTGGGTTTTGGACTGGCGAGTAGGTAAGTCAATGGCTGACAAGCTAGCAGGCAGGTAGGTAAGTCAATGGCTGAGAGGCTCGTAAGCAGGCAGGCTACTCGATGTGTTGTTCAATATAGTCTTTCAAATATTTCTCTATGGTGGATGCATTCTGGGGTTCTAGTAGTAACCCCTCATGTAATTGTCAATACCTAGTACCCCGAGGGGCCACGCCCCATCGAAATTGTAGGACAACCGGAGCATGGTCTGGCCAGGTCCGGACATGTATCTGCACATCTTGCATCTCTTTTAAGATATAAGCATCCCCCAACCATAGATCTATACGAGAATAGGACCCATGGTGAGCTGAATAATATGTAAAATCCCTCTCAGTGGGATGTCCCTGCCTCCATAAGTCCAAGAAACCCCAGTGGGCCAAGAATTGTTTAAGTGATATGACCTCTTTCCAGGCATATAGAACCTCCACTGCACTGTTATCCTGTCTGGGATCCAATGTGAGATTAAAACCGCCCCCTAAGAGGAGATGCCCTGTTCCCATTCTTAGTAAGACGACCGAGATCTTTCCAAAAAACACCTTGGCCCTCATTGGGAGTATAGATACACCCAAAAGTATATATCACAGCCCCCAACTGCACCACAAGAAAAAGATAGCGCCCCTCCCCATCCGACACAACTTTCAATATCTGTCAGCGGTGGGTGGAAGATAAGAGCTATCAACACTCCTCTAGTCTTATTCTGTGATCTGTTGGACGCAAAAAAAATGTGAGGATATTTTGTATGGACTACATAATGCTCATGCAGAGGCTTCAGATAGGTTTCCTGAATAAAGGCAACTTCCGTCCGAAGACGGATGAGTTCTCTAAACAGGAATTTTCTCTTAACCGGAGTGTTCAAGCCCCTAACATTCAGCGTCAAACATTTTACATTAGACATGACATATAGGTCTAAAGAAGCATTAATTATCCATAAACACCCACATTAACGACCCCCAACCTTGTGCCCCGTATGAACCCAGTAAACAGAATAATGATACCCCTTAAGACCACTGTTTCCCCCACTCCCATCTTTCCTCAACTTTTTATGTGGGTGACCCCCCCCTCTTGTTGAGGTAATTGAGAAGCCCACATAATGCATAAGGAAGTGAGACACCGCTAGAGCAAACATTACTCAGTCATATTCAAGAGCAAACCAGAATCATTAATCCTCTCTTGGCCAGAATCATCGGCACCTTACAGTCCCAACTGTTTGTGGGATATTAAGGTCCTTGACGACTGTTGCTGTTGAAGGCGTCCCCATCCACGGGACACTTGTTGTCACTTCGGTTTCCCATCCCCCTCCATGCCCCTTGCTTTGGACTGGGAGGACGAGTGTTCCATCGAGTCTTGGGGGAGGAAAGCCTGTGCCTCTTCGATAGAACAAACTCGATGCTGCTTGCCATCCTTGTAGAACGTTAGTGCAAATGAATGTTGCCATTTATATTGTGTACCTTCTTCACGCAGGAATTGCGTTAAGGGACGCAATTCCACCCTCCGTTTCAATGTAGTAGTGGCCAAGTCCTGGCAAATTTCAATATGGTATGTGTCCCACTCAAAGTCTTTTCTAAGCCTCGCTTTAGCCATTAAGGCTTCCTTTATCTTGAAATCCTTAAAGTAAACAATAATGTCCTTGGCACGATTTTGCCTCCCAGCTCCCAGTGCTCTCTGAGCCCTAACGATCAGAATGGTTGCTGGATCTACTGGGGAGGAGCCCGTTGAAAGGAGAGCCCCTGCTATTTTTTGGACCACTTGTTCACAATCCATATATTCAGGCCCCTCTGGGATTCCTCGGAACCGAAGGTTAGATCTCCGACTTCTGTTTTCCAGGTCCTCAATCTTATTCAGAAGATATCTGGTGTTACTTTTATTGTCCTCTAATTTTTGGTTAATATTAGCTATCTCCGCAGCGTGTTCCTCCAAACGAGTTTCAGTTTCTGCTAAGCATTGGCCCAATTCAGTCCGGATGTCCGCCCCCAGTACCGCTACTTCATTCCGTAGTGCTTTGATTTCTGATTCGTGCATGCTAAAAGAGATACCGTTTGTCTTTCAATGGCGGCCTCCGGTGCATGTGGATTGGGCATTCCCTCTTCAGTCTCCATTTCCGTACTTTCACCCATCACAGCTGCTGCATGTTGTTGAAAGGCAAAATCCTATAGATTGACCACCCGCTGACGATGATCTGTCATCACTTGTGTTCAGTGGAGGTTTAAGGCAAGAAGGCGCCAAAAATATGTTGCGAAAAGTTAAACTGTAACATTAAAGAACTCCTAAAACCTAACCAAACTTTATGTTGTTTGAAGCAATGCTCAGTGTTCTTACGTCACCTTTCTATCTCCCTGCAGGAGCTCTTGCTTCATACAGAAAGAATATCAGATAAGTATTTTAAAGTTTTTTCTAAATTCCTTAGCCAAAATAGACAGTTTCTTTCCACTCTTTCAAACTATTAAGTGTAAGATTTCCCTTGTGAGAAAATGATTCTTTGTGTCTTTTTCTTTCTTTCTTTTTCAGGTACCCCGGATCAGCCGTCTCATCGGGTAAGTATATGTAAGAATGTTTTTTTTTTTCACAGAAGAAACATCACTTAACTGTCGTTGTAAATTTTGTATTTGTTTCACTGGAAATCTGTCTTGCGTAGGGGCCCTGGAACTGATTCCTCCGATGTCCGGTTCTTTCAGCTCGTCTTCACCCTAAACCTCTCCCTTAAAAACTTAAATGGGAATAAAACCCTCACTCCCTAACCTCATATGAATTTTCCCTGTCCTAGATGGTTTTAAATTTTGGACAATAAAACTGTGGCCGGTTTCACTAAAATAAAATCAAATTAATTTTCCCTATATCCTTTTAACCTAAGCTCAATCACTGGTTCCCTATCTATAAAGGAGGCGCACCCAACTCTTCAGGAACTCATGCATCCTCATTCAACTCAAACCTTTCTCACTGCTATTTTTCCCCTTCCCTGACAGGTTAACACCCCATTCACTCTTTTTCTCAATCCTTTGGAACCCCCTTTCAGACACTTTAGGTACACATTCACAATTTCCCTATTCCTCTCACTTACCCTTCATTCACCCTTTAACATTCTCATTCTCCCACATTCATTTCTTAAATTTTCCTTTAATTCCTTCCCTTTTCTCACAAACTCCGCCAGCACTGCTCACACACACCCTCTCGCCTCGCTGTCTTCAGCCTCCTCTGACCACAGCCAACTCACCGTCTCCTAGGTAACGGAACCCCAGCGCAGAATTCCGCTCCCCCTCAGCCAATCAGACTCACCATCAGAATTCCATTTTTTTCCAGTAGCAAACGGAATTCTGAGAAGCCCAACTGTAGCCCCATTTTACTTTTATTTTTCCCATAGACTTTAATGGAGAATTACTAAAAATAATAATTTAACCTCAAAATTTCCATCAAAATGTCCCAAACAACACCAAGCACTACCTATATTCCTGATCTATGAATTTATTTTTCAAATTTAACCCATTTTAATACCCGCCCCACAATATTTGCCCCTAAAATCCCCCCAAAATCCCCAAATTATTTTAAACCCACCTTAAAAATTTCCTTACCTTCCCCTCTACCTGCTACATCGAATTCAATTTGTTAACCCTTTCCTAACCCCTTCAAACTAGCACCCCTCAAAACAAACCCCTAAAAATATTTAAATTAAAAAACTAACCCGATAGAAAAATCAAGAAAAATCCCCTGATCATGAATCTAAAAACCAAATTTAAAAAACTTAAACCCCTGATTTTTAAAAAATCAAAAACTGTATTTACTTAATTTAAAAATAAACAAAATAAAATTTCAGGTCAAAAGACCCCTTACCTTGTCCGTGATTTTCACCTTATTCGGAGACCCCCTCCGGTTCTGGTCCCGGACGTCCGGACGCAAAAACGGAGACAAAAATCAAAAAAACTCCCGGAGCTCCGTCCGAAAATTTAGGCCCCGGCTTAGGCCTAAACGGAGCTCCGGTCCGGCGCGTGTTCCCGAAACGTGCGTGTGGCGCGCCCCCATCAGGAGCACGCTCGCACGCTTCCTCTCCTCTCGTCGCTTCTCCTCTCCGACTCCAGGCCTAAAAACAGGCCTCGCTCACTTCCTCGGCGCCTCTGCGCCCACCACCGAACCCGACCTCATCTCTTCTAGTCCGAGGACGTCCCCAATCGTCCCCGGACATGAAAACGACGGCGCCTCTGACCCACAACCCTGCGCCCCCGAACCCCGAAGCAAAACGGCCCTAAAACAGGGCCCGAAGACCCACAAAATTGTCGTGCTGCCTGCTGCAGCGCCCCCTCAACCACCGGGCCCCGAATTTGCCCGAAAAAGACCGTCTTCGTCTCTCCACACACGGGGACGTACCCAATTGTCCCCGGGTTCGAGACAACACCGCTGCCCCCCAGAACGACCCGGAAAGCCTCTCCGGGAGCCCGAGCCTCGGAGGCCCCAGACTGGACCCCGGGTAAGTTTTTTTTTTTTAGTTTTTTTTTTCTTACCCTCCATTACAATAGGATTACTTCAGGATTTGTGGTCTGTTTATTTAGCTAATCACTGTATTTTGCATAGATGTGTGATAAGTTCTCATAAGAATTATTAGGATATCAGTTGTGACTGGTCTAATCACTTCTGTAGCTAGTCTTAGGATAATCAGACTGTATTATATATTTTGGTGATAATCTAATTGTGTAGCCGGTTATTTTTGTATTTGGCTTGGCACTTTGCTTCAGAACTATTTATATATTTTTTTCTACCTAATAAGTAACTATATATTCCACCTGTGGCATTGTTCATTTCCAACATGGTAAGCTTATTGTTTAGTAGGCATTAGATGTCTAATTTCGCTAGACACGAGTCCAGGATAACTGTTTAGCTGTGTCCTGAGTCATATATAATTACCTCTACTATTACCTACATACTGGGGGCTCTTGTCCGTTTCCAATCCTAATTAGTTTTGGATTTGAACCCGTGTTACTTAAAGGTAGCTCATCTTTGTCTCAGTTCTGACATAATTGAGGTGACACGTTGTTTCCCTTCATTAGTGGCAGCATTTAGTTTTTTTGGCTGCATTTCAGTCCCTGCTGGCTCAGCTATTGTGTGAGAGGATCTTGCTTTCTTTTTCACTAATTTACGGCTTCCAGATGGCTGTGCTGTTTATTTTGGCTGTAAGCTTTGTTAACCTGTTTTTTTTCTCTTTCTCATTGCTCATGTCTGTTTAAAATGGCATCCACCAGTACTTTGTTATCTGAATTGGAGATCTCCCTGTTCTCATTGCTCCTACCAGCAGCTTTGGGCAAGTCTAAACAGGCCTTCTCAATTGATTCGTTAATTCAATTGTTTAGGGGCAATTCTTCTGAAAGTTTTTCAGCCTATTTGGTGGTATTAAATAATGTTTTACAGAGTAAAAATCATTTCACTGTGGCTGGCCTGTCAGAACTCTGCTGCACTTTGTTTGCTTTAAAGGACTCATTAATGTTCACTTATCAGACAGCTTCGGCTCAAGGGCCAGATGCATCAACCAAACGTAAACAAATCTAAAACGTAAAAGTGCTTACTGAATTTGAAAAAACGAAGAATGCACCAAAAAAACAAGTCGCACATGTTCAGTGCGGTATTACAGATTCGTAATCCCTGTCGGTAATCGGCTCCTAAAACATGCGCAGAGCAGCCAAGCGTTATGCTGGCTGCTCTGCGCATGCCACAAACTGTCAACACAAACGTATTAAACCTACGTAGGTTGCTTACCTCAGATGGGGGCGTGCGAGGGGGGGGGGATTGGGACGTGCGAGCATTTAGCTCTGTGATCCTAGCAGGAGAGTGCAGTTGAAGAAGTCCTCCTCAAGACTCCAAAAGGACGTCCTTCATAAACCCCCCTTTCTAACAAAAGACCTCTTTCACTGTGATCCCCTTTAGCTCAGCAGAGAGACCTGGGCCCGCCCCCAGCTGCGAGAACAGAGGAAGGGAGGGGGACCTGGGCTGCTTAAAGTTGTTTTCAGAACTGAGGAATTGGCTTCAGAGGAGAGCAGAGAAGTAGGGGAGCAGCGGCGACCTGGGGGGGGGGGGGGGCAAGGCCGTCCATACAGGACGCTCCTGATGAGCGCCTTGCCCCCTTCCGATCCTTTTTTGATTTTTGTTTAGATTTTAGATTTTATGCAGGGGAAAGCGAGGAGGTGTTGTTTATCTCACTTTTGTTTTTAAACATGCCAGCTTGGGTTTTTATGGTGCAGGGGGAAGCGGGGAGATGACAGCTCTGGCCTTTACGACTGCTCTGACCATACGTTAAATATGTGGTGGTAAATGATTCGGTGTAATCGTCGGTATTGTTAGTGCATCCCGAATCGTCCACATTACAATGGTAGTTACTCGTTTGTATTCCGTTTTCATTAGCTGCTTGCTTCGTTGGAAAAAGGCCTTTCATGCATGCAACGGTTAGGAATTTCTTCATTAAAGGGTTGTTAGAGGGTCGTTAAGGTTTAGTGCATCTGGGCCCAAGTGTCAGCTTTGCAAGCGGATCTTCAGAAGAGAGGGGGGAGACTGTCACAGTGCTTGAAAGCTAGTGTGCTCATTTACGGCTTACGTTGGCGCCCTGCTCTTCTCTTCCGTCTGCCGAAGGGGGGGAAATGTTAGTAACCAGCCTGCTAATACCGTATGCACTGAATGTGAATTGCTATAGGAACAATGTCTTTCTTTGGAAGGGTCTCAATGGAAGGAATGCGACCCTCGTCTTCCACCCGGCACCGAGCCTTTAAAAAAAACTGGAGAAATGCCTCGCGTCTGCTGTGCGCTGCTGTAAAGCAAGCAACAAATCGCTTTGTCGCATCGGCCCTTCCTTCAATGTGTCCTGCCCTCGCAGAAATAGGAAGTTACATCAGAGGGCGGGACACAGTGAAGGAAGGGCCGACGCGATGAAGCAATTTGCTGCTTGCTTTACAGCAGCGCACAGCAGATGCGAGGCGTTTCTCCGTTTTTTTTTTTTTAATGGCTCGGTGCCGGGTGGAAGACGAGGGTCGTCTGCTCATCGATCATGGAGCTGGTAGGCAGGTGGGGACTGCAGCGCCAGCAGAGCACCCCCACCCCCCTACCTGCTGACACCCGGGGCGGACGTTGGCTGGGCGGGCCTGGAGGGAAACTGGCTGGGCCTGGGCCCATCCAGGCCTGCCCGTGGCTACGCCCCTGGAAGAGACAGCTAAGTTAAAGTCTCTGTATCAGGAATTGAAGCAAAAGTATGAGAGTCATTCTCGTGATTTGAGCCGTGATTTAGTCCTTGCCCAGCAGGCTTTGCACAGTGCTAATGTGGAACTGACAGCTTTGCAAGAGAGCAATAACTCACTCTCTCAGTGTTTACATCAGGCAGTGCAGGACAGAGATTTCAGTTTTAAGACCGTACAGGAGTGTAGGGGAGAGCTTGATGCGGTTAAACAGGAAGTATTCAGTATACGTCAGGGATTTGACTCTGTTCCTATGGAATTACTGGACTGTTCCAGGTCTCCAAGCCCTACTCCTGAGCAGGTCCGAGTGTCTGATCAGGTCTGGAGGCAGGAGGAGGAGCCTGACTATAACAGTTTTAAGTTACTGTCAAGAGGTTGTAAAGCGTCAGCTTCTCCACACCCCTCTGTCCGGCCCAGATCCATAGCACCTGATGAGGGCACTGGTACCATTGGTCATATGCTCCAGTCAGGGAGGTCGCAAATTTCTGCACTACCTGATGAGGGCACTAGTACAAATGCACATATGCTCCGCCCAGGAAGGTCGCAGGTCCGTGCCCCACTTGATGATGTGACCAGTACAATTGGGCATGTGCTCTGCCCAGGCAGGTCACAGCCCTCTGCACTACATGATGACATCAGCAGCACAACAGTACCACTGTTTTCTTTTCTCCTGCTGGTGAGCAGCAGTATTTCACTCAGACACCTAAAGGCACCACATTATCTATGGAGCAGCACTCACAAATAATGAAGACACTTCACACTATGGTTAAGCCTTTTAAAGAATCTTCTGCGGCATCAATGCATGCTCACCTGGATACAGTGCATGACTTGTTTCAATCCTTCCAAGTCCATTTTGATTCAGATAAAAGGGCTTTACTTAAATGGATGTTCGCTGAAGAGTGCCAAACTTATTTGAAGGCTGTTCTGGCCGACAACACTGACCTGTTTACGGTGGAACAAGCTTTAAAGAAGCGGTATGGTCTTTTTGCAGATTCCACAAAAGCCAAGAGTGCAGCATATAATATGTGCTGTGGTCCAAATGAGAGTCCGCGTGAATGAGCCTATTGCCTGAAGCAAGCATTCTACCAGGGGGGGGGGGGGGGGGGGGGACTGCCCCAGATGCCAAAGATCTTGAACTTGGTGACTTCAGAAATCTTTTTGTGAAAGGTCTGCCTGATCAATTAAAAATTCCTTTGGCAGGAAACCATAAAGAACCTTTTTCCCGCCTTCTGAAGCAGGCTGAAGATATTTTTGATATCTGTCGTGCGCAGCCTGCTGCGGCTACTCCCAAATTAGCTTCTAAAAATCGCCTCAAGGTGGCTCCACCTAGTGTTTGTTCTGTCACATCCACGCTTTCTCTTGAAAACAAGGTGTCAAGTCCTTCTACACAGTCACAGGTAGCCAGTACTCAGCCTCACCAGCCAAGTGGCAGAGCCTCTTCCTGCGCGGGAGGGCCAACAACACCCAAAAAAGAAGTGTTTTAATCAGAGGAAGTGGGCTGCGGAGAGGATCCGAGCCCTAGAAGCACAGATTGACCAATTGCTAGCTAAACATCTGGTTCTAGATCCTGGTTCTACATCAAAACCATCATCTTCACAGAGGAAAGGAGGCAAATTCCAGAACACCAAAGAAAAGTTTCCTGGGCTGGCCACCGCGACTGGGCCTAGTGTCAACTCCGTTGAGGTGGAACCTCCGTCCTCTTCAGAGGAAGAACAGGCATGACTAGGACCTGACCATCCTTCATCAGTCAGCGTGTCCACCGTTCACGTGGATGCTCTGTCTTCCGTCAGTGAGGAGTCCTCCGTGACCAATGCTGATGCCCAGCCCTCGAACCCGGAAGGGCCTCTTCTAAGAGACTCGATCAAGGAAAACAGGTATTTTCTGGGTAAACTTATTCCTAAAGGTTACAGATATACCTTGGATCTGTTGATTCAACAGAAATTTTCCTGTCAGGGTCTATTGGATACAGCCTCTGACTCGGCACAAAACCGAGAATAGCCCAATGAATCTGGGAGCAAATTTGAAGGATGGCAACTGAAGCCTCAGATGTCTAGTGCTCAGCCATACCTTCTGCCCTGGCTGGAAAATAGGAGCCGCTCGTCTTCTCTGGTCAAAAGACCGTTTCGCCCGAACTGCGGCTTGCTGAAGATGCTCCTGGACGTCTCTCCACATGTCCTGGAAAGTAGCAAGAGTTGACTGAAGTTGCGGAAGCACTTGAGTGACAGGAACAGGTGAAGGCAAACGTGGATGACATCCAAATACAACAAAAAATGGAGAGGTCTGAGAGGCGGAATGAACACTATTATTATAGGTGAATTTGGCCCAGGGCAGTAGAGAAGTCCAGTCATCTTGGCGATGGTTAGTGTAGGCTCGCAGAGGGTCTGGTTCACCCTCTCTGCCATCCCGTTAGTTTGTGGATGATATGCTGATGAGAATAGCGTTGGGATACCAAAGGCAGTGCAAAGTGCTCTCCAAAACCGGGATATGAACTGGGAACCCCTGTCGCTAACAATCCGCTGGGGTAATCCATACAGGTGAAAGATGTGGCAGATAAAACTGGTGGCAAGGGTGGAAGCCATGGGTAGAACTTTCATGGGTACAAAATGAGCCATCCGAGAGAACCGGTCGATCACCACCCAGATGACCGTGTTCCCCTGGGAAGCTGGCAGGTCAGTGATAAAATCCATCGATATCTCTTGCCAAGGCTGCTGTGGTACAGGTAGAGGCTGCAGCTGCCCCCAAGGTCTTCCATGGGACAATTTACTCTGGGCACAAACGGGACAGGTGGAATCAAATTGCCGAATGTCCTGTGCCATCCGTGGCCACCAGTAAGAACGGGAGATAAGATGGTAGGTCTTCTAAAAACCGAAGTGGCTGGCGAAAGTCGATGAATGCCCCCATTGGAGTACCTTCCTTCGAAGCCGAGGAGGTACTGAAGTCTTGTGTGAGGTGGAAACACCAGGGGTGGCTGGAATGCAAGCTGGGTTTAGCTTAGGATAAGGCTCCTCTGTTTCTACGGGTGCCTCAAATACCCGGGAGAGGGCTTCCGCCTGCACATTCTTCTCCGCCGGTCGAAACACCAGTCAGAAATCAAAGTGTGTGAAGAAAAGGGACCATGGGGCCTGGCGTGGATTCAGTCTCTTCGCATCCTGTAGATACAACAAATTCTTGTGGTCCGTCATGATGGTGACGGGATGTGCGGCTCCCTCTAGCAGATAACGCCACTCCTGGAGGACCCACTTGAGCGCAAGCAATTCCCGATCTCCGATGGTATAGTTCTTCTCAGTAGGGGAGAACTTATGGGAAAAGAAGAAACATGGATGCCTCTTACCAGATTCACCAGTCTGGGACAGCACCACCCCAGCCCCCAGAGAAGAGACGTCCACCTACACCAGAAAAGGCTTAGCCGGATCAGGACTCCGGAGTAAGAAAAGACTCCTTCAACGTGGAGAATGCAGTCAAGGCCTCTTGATTCCAATTCCTCACATCCGCTCCCTTCTTGGTAAGGACGGTTAAGGGTGCAGTGATCAGAGAATAATTCAGAATGTAGGTACCAGCCATACGAATGGCTTGGAGCTTAGCAGGATCCATACATAGCCCCTGGCCATATATAATGTAACCCAAGAAGGGCATCTCGTGCTGATGGAAGGCGCACTTCTCCAATTTTGCGAACAACCGGTGCTCCCGAAGCCGCTGGAGAACGGTGCGAACGTGTGAAGGATGATCCTGACTGGACTGGACTGAGAAAAGATCAAGATGTCGTCCAGGTAGACAATGACCGTCTTATAGAGGAGGTCCTGAAAGATAAAGTTCACAAAGTTTGGAACACCGCTGGGGCATTACATAGGCCAGATGACATCACTAAATACTCAAAGTGACCCTCGTGCATGTTAAAAGTGGTCTTCCATTCATCTCCCTCTCGGATTCGTACCAGGTTATAAGCTCCTCTCAAATCCAGCTTAGTGAAAATCCTTGCTCCTTGCAACCAGTCAAACAACTCTGGAATCAAGGGAAGCGGCCGAACAATTCCGAGACTTCACCTGGAGCGACCCGTTCCTCCAGGGGTTGAGCCCCCAGGCCCCAGGGTCGACAGGACTTCGAGACACCAGCCAAGAGAAAAGGCACGCCAAGAGCATGGTCGGATGTCAGGCAGAGGTCCAGGCAGGCAGCTGAATGCATAAATGGATTTGTATTTGAGTCCTTTGCTGCTTCGGTAGTGGAGGTTTAGGTATGATCGAGCTGATTTTATGCTGTTTCTGGTTGGCAGGTCGATGAGGTCTGTCATGTATCCCGGTGCCTCGCTGTAAATTTTGTAGCACCTTCCTCAGACTACTGTAAGTTGGTCTATCTGGGGTTGTTGCTCTGGTGCTGGTGATGGCAGCACCAGGTATCATGACGTCTTCGTTCTTCCGTTTTACAGAATCTCGGCTGCATGATTCAAACCTGCTCTGTGTCTACAAAAGCCATGTACAATTAAACATCATCTGCTTCAACTGTGGCAGTTCCACCCCCCCCCAAAAAAAAAAGTCGCAGGGGATAACCTGAATAGAGTGGCAATTACAACCCTAAACAAAAGCATAGGATGGTAACCTGCACAGAGTGGCCTGTGAAGTAAAAAGAACATACTGCACCTGAACAGTACACCCCACTCACTCACTGTTGTAGGAGGTGGAAGGCCTCCAAATATTTAATATAGAGGTGGAAGGCCTCCAAATATTTAATATACAGAATTAATTTTCTCATATTGGACAGAGAGGAATGAAGGCTTCTCTCCTTCCAAATCATGAGAAACAGAGCTTGCTGGAATAGCAATTACACTTTACCTCCCCCCTCTTGCCAAGCCAGGTGAATTGTAAAGCTGAATTGCCCCCAATCTCACCCATTAAGTGTGACTGGTCTCAGGGAAATTCAGGTGACAGAATTCTTTTCCCATGCCCCTTGGAAGTAAGGCTTCTTCAATCTAGGAGAGAATTACCTTCTTTTCAACTATGTGGAGACATAGCAGGTAAACACCTTGCAGAAGAGATCAAACACTGTGTCTCTCTCTGAGAAACAAACACTGTGGAACCAAGTGGTAGTGGTTTTATGACAGGCAACAACATGACATAAACTGGCAAGAAAGAAATAACACCTTCCTCTATAAGGAAGCAGTAGTTAGATCATAGGTTCTGAGAAATATATCCTTGTTTGAGAAAAGCTGTAAAGATGGACAAACAGACCACTTGTTTTCCTCAAAACAGATGCTATGTATTTCTTTATTGCCGGGAGATCCTGACTGATTGTGGGATACTAATTGAGGAGGTGAGGGAAGCCCCTCCCCTCTCTCTTGCTCTTTTGTACTGTAAGGGAAAGAAAGTTCTATACATTATGTCTTTCTTTGCCAGATAAGAAGTTGGTCAGTGTCTAGTGCACTCTGCCCCATGCCAGGGGATGGAGAGCCTGACCTGATCATTTCCATTGTCCTTTCATGTTTTTTCTCCTGTTTTCTATACTAGACTATACTTGAATATTTTCTTATTTTTTTATCCTAATCTCTGGATAATTAAATAAACCTGTGTTAACCCCAGGAAGTGGCTCCTTGGTCTCTTTTTGTCTTTGTTGCAGTCTAAATAGTGCTACCAATTGTCTGGTTCTTTTAAGGTGCCATGGTCGAGGGGATTGCATTTGTGTGAGTAGTGCCCAGCCGTGATTAGACTCTGGAGGCGTGGCACAAAATGCACAAAGTGGTGTTTCTGCTCGGTTGAACCCGTGTCTGGTTGAACCTGAGTGGGCTTCAACCGTCCTGCAGCACTGGACCAGAGTCGGCCGTCTGCTAACAAGTGCACGTGTTGCAACGGCTAATATCCAGTGAGTGGGCCTCAACAAGCGACCAACCAAAGGAAAAGTGTTTGGACCTTAAAGAACGTATTCATCCGGCGAGGCGCAACCGGATAGGCGATAGGCGAACGGTGAGAGGTGAGAAGACAGCGTGGAAAGTACGTCATCATTTTGTGGGGATTGTTTTTTGTATTCTTTTATTTGTGCTCTCTCTCTCTTCATTCTAAGGCTAGATTAGAATCTGTTTAGTTGTAGTTATGCAGACTGCATTGGAGCAGGTCTCCAAGGCAGTGCCGGCCTACAGAAACGAAATTTTAAAGTACCACCAGAAATGGGTTAATGGAACTAAAAATCCGAGCATCATGTGGCCTCAGTCAGGAAGTTTTGACAAAGAGATTTAAAAGCTTTAAGGTTGTGGATAGAATGTACTAAGACAAAAAAATATAGCAGGGAGAGACATTTAAATTTGTGGAGACTATGGGATAATATGGCAAACAGTAGTTATGATCAGGTAGTCCAAACCCCTCCGCCCTATGCGGCAGTCTCCAAGCAGTGTATGGTAGGGGAAGGGTCTGCAGCACAGCTCACAGATTCCAAACATCCAGATCAGCTGCAGCCGCCCATATGGCCTACTGCTGCTGGTTATAGTGTACCCATTCCCTCAGCCCCAGCTATGGATAGAACTGAAAAAGAACTACCGGCACAGCCTAAAGCACATGCCCATTTCCTCTTTCCTCAGAAACTACCAGCACAAAAGGATTCTCTGGACAGTCCCAAGAATTAAGATATACAGTGCCTTTGAATTTAGAATTGGGGGGAGAACAAATAGAAGCAAAATTCTTGTATGCCCCGGATTCTCCCATTAACTTACTAGGGAGAGATCTACTGACCAAACTGGGGGTGCAGATTCTCTGCAGAGCAGTGCCCTTGAAAGATTTCAGGCATTAGGTAAATTAGGAAAAACACTACAGGAAACAAGTTTGTTTTGTGAAGTTTAAATATTGGTTACACCTTTTAATTGAAGCAGTAAAAGGAACCCTCTTTGTTCTGTTTACCTTTGTGCAGCTCATATGTATTTTGAGGCATCTTGTTGTTTGACAGGTCTAAGTAAAGTGTAGGGGAGGGTAGAACTTTAGAAAAAAAATAACACAGCTAAAAGACTTGTGCTTAATATATAGGGCACTGACAGGATCAAAGAAATGTATACCTCTACTCCTCAGTATTTCTAAGATTACCTGAGGATTGAGTGCTGGACTGCTTAAATCCTAAACTATGCGTTTGTGCATCCTCTCCATTAACTGAATTTTGTAGAGACATTTAAGGGCTAATATTATTCATGATCTTTTCCTTTCTCCTCTCTCTCCCTGCATTTTCCACTGTATTTCTCTGCTCCTCTTTCAGCCATGCTGGCAAAAAAAATCAAATTACTTTTCCTGTACTCTGAAGACAGGGGCAGGGTCTGCTCTGCCCCCCCCCCCCCCCCCCCCTGTAGAGTTAAACAAGTGTGCTTTAATAGGGTGCTCAAATCTGTTGTTTACCTGATACAAATTCCATGTTACTTTGCCCTTTGTGTATATGGTCTCTAGATAAAAGTTTGGTCCATGATAGGCTTGCTAAAATAACATTCTTAAGTGTTACTTTCAGAGTGTGTTTAAGCTATTAGGAAATTAATTGGTCCACATTCCAGTATGATTAAGTTTGTTTTTTGCAAGATTGATAGGACAAATGTGGTTCCATCCTTTTTTATAGGGAGCTTTTAGTTTTAAAATTAGAACTAACAGGATAACATTAATTGACACTAAGCGTTTTTTTTTCTTGAAAACAAATTAGGATCTGTAGATTTCTGCAAATAGCAAGCAGTCCTGACACTTAAACGTTAAAACAAAGTGTTAATACCAACAGAGCTAGGAACCAGAAAAGTTAATGCTGCATTTCAGCTCGTTTTATATTTATTGTAACCTCTTGTCAGGCAGGTTTTGTGTCTTTTCAGACCACAGATAGGGTACTTTGTAAAAAACTAAGGGGAAACAATTGAATAATTTGTTGCTCAGTCATCAGACTTGTGCGGCTTGTTTTTTTTATTTCTAGTTCACAGGTATTTCTGCGTACTGCTGTTCATGTACCAA
Organism: Microcaecilia unicolor; assembly: GCF_901765095.1. Classification (NCBI taxonomy): domain Eukaryota; kingdom Metazoa; phylum Chordata; class Amphibia; order Gymnophiona; family Siphonopidae; genus Microcaecilia; species Microcaecilia unicolor. Next base: position 406,724,038 of record NC_044033.1, read on the forward strand.
CTTTGGAAGAAATGGGGTTTTCTCTGAGCAGAGAAAATATGAAGGAATCTGTGAATGAGGGTCTTAGGAATGAAATAGCCAGAACAGTGGAGATATGTGACCTTGTGAATTAATTTCTGAATGTTTTTTTTCCCTTTCAGACTGCAAATTACAAATTTAGGATTTTATTTTTATGAAATCAGGGTTTCATTCATACATGCCATCCGGATAATTTATAAAGAAATATTTTCTGACTTTTAATTTTATTTGAATGCGCTCCAAAGAGCTTCTCTTACTAGCTGCAGAGGTAAAAGATTCTCTAAAAGAGCATTTAAGAGCGTACCTTTTTTTTTATTTCTGGAATGGCTATGCTATGCTTTTATTCATTTGTGCACATATGAGCTCACAGAAACTGTTTTGGTATCCACCTGGTTACCATACATAATTTTATTCTGTATAATGCTGTGTTTATTTGCAGATTAAGTCCACTACACTACTGAATCCGAAAAGACAGAACTCATATATGGCCTCTTCATACTATGTTTTTTGTCTGTTTGTGTGTTTTGTGGGACCCATCAGATACATTCAGTATAAGTGACCATTCCTGATTTTTTTAATTTTGTGGATAGTACAATCAGTATGTAGAAGTACTTTCTCTCCTGAATACATATTGATTGTGTGTGAAATTTAACAAAAGAGTGTTCTCTTCTGAATGCCATACTAAACACATTAACTATTTGTGTTCTGCCACTAATCAACAGTTTTAGTGAACACAGGCAGGCTGTAAAGTTTCCTTTCCCGCCCTCTGCACTGTAAGGGTCTCTCCCTCTCTGAAGTATACCTATATCTGATACTACCTTTTACCTGAATAGTATCTTTGCCCCATTTTTCTCTATCTGTCTCCCAGAATACTGATGATGTCTCTTTATTTCTCAATAATACCCAGAGACAGAATTGCCATTGGTGCCAATTTGTCCCTACCAACTTGCGGATCGGGTCCACCTGAGAAACCACTGATCCTGCCTATGAACTAGTCCAAGAGTCCACTGAAAGTCTGCAAGTCCACACCTTCTGTTGCCCAGAAGCAGAATTCTGATGCTTGCTACCACCTTTCCACGCTGCACTGCCTGCACTAGACTGATCTTACGCTTTGAACATCTATACACTACTGCTGCAGAATGTTATTTGCTTTTTGTGGACTTAATGGACTCATTTAAATGACCACTGCACCTTCCCTTCTCAGTACTATTTTGCCTGATGTTGTATTTCTTAAGCTACAGTATTTTGTGAAGCAGTTGAAGTTTTATTTTCTGGTAGCTACATTCCTCTTTGTGTCTCTGTTGCCCTGTGTTTTATTTATTTACTAGCATTTGTATAGCGCTATCAGACATATGCAGCGCTGAACACCTGACACAAAGAGACAGGTCCCTGCACAATAGAGCTTACAATTTAAGTAATACAGGCAGACAAGATAGTTCTCTGTGGACCCCCCTTGCATAGTCCCTCATGCTACATTTAAATTTCTGAACACCCACTGGTTTTGCATTTTGTTTTCTGGGAAGGTTATGTTTGTTTTTGAATTACCTTTAAAGTGAAAAAAAAAATGCAAATTATACTCTATCCCTGTCATGTATTCTCACCCTTATCTTTTCATTCTGCTATTCTTTTCGGTGCCATACATTTAAAAAAAATGACCTATAAATCCCATGCCCAGCCAGTCCTGCACATCTCTCTGATTGTGTGGGCTGTGCACCCTTTGTGCCTAGCTCTAACTTGGCCATCCCCCTTTCTCCTAGTCCATTACTGATAATTTATTTGTTTTCTCTCTAAAGATGTTTTCCCTACTTACACTCTGTCATGCCATAGTGGTTCTGTATATGAACATGCTCAGTTCTGATCTTTCCTTTAATTTGTTCTCTTTTGCTTTTTTTCCTTTTCTGCTTACCAACAATGGCTCAGTCCCAGCCATCTTTTAATTACTCTGGTTTCTTTTCCAGTTACCTAGGCCCGCTCACTGCCTGCTTGGCAGCCTCTAATATGCACTATGTCCACACTGGTAATCCTGGCCTTTCTATGGTCAAATAATTGGAGGCCTGCCCTATACCTCCTCCAACAATCCTTACACTTTTTGTAGATTCTAGAATGGATGCACATCTGTTGCATTGTCTATGTAGCTAGTGCACATGCTAGGTTATGAACCCCAGATAGGTGGTAGAGAGGTTGGGAGGTGGGGCTACTTTTGGGCAGACTTCTACAGACTGTGCCCTGAAAGTAGCAGATACAAATCAAAGTCAGGTATGCACATAGAGTAACACATAGCAGGTCTTTCTATGCCGTCATCTACCATGTTAATATATTTTTAGTGGGACACTAATTAGGTTTGTGGTTCTTGGGCTCACCAGGCCTGGCCTCCTAATGGAAAGATACAATTACAAAGGTCTATTGGACATGTCCGGTTGGGATACTTTCACCTCATGGTTCTCTAGTTTAGGTTCCCATTTAAGATCTCTCTTTATTGGTTTATTGTGCATTATTGTTGTTGTAATTATATCTTGCTGTTTGTTAGGATGCATTACTCCCTGCTTGAGAAAAGTATGCATTCCACCCAGAATTCTGTTCATGTCTGCAAATTATGCTTCCAGAGGTTCCTATACCACTACACTGACTACAGACCCAGATACACTGAGTCCTTCTCCTTCTACAGGTGTTTAATTAATTTTCTCTTGTAGTGACAGGTGTCTCTCTTTCTTTGAAGTGCCTATTTTTTTTACACTAACTACAGACATGGGCTCTGCTTCCTGAAAGTTCCCCTTTGCGCCTGGTCACTGAAGCTGAGGCAGTAATTATTATTGCAGAGGGGGGGAGTTGTTGTAGGAGGTGGAAGGCCTCCAAATATTTAATATAGAGGTGGAAGGCCTCCAAATATTTAATATACAGAATTAATTTTCTCATATTGGACAGAGAGGAATGAAGGCTTCTCTCCTTCCAAATCATGAGAAACAGAGCTTGCTGGAATAGCAATTACACTTTACCTCCCCCCTCTTGCCAAGCCAGGTGAATTGTAAAGCTGAATTGCCCCCAATCTCACCCATTAAGTGTGACTGGTCTCAGGGAAATTCAGGTGACAGAATTCTTTTCCCATGCCCCTTGGAAGTAAGGCTTCTTCAATCTAGGAGAGAATTACCTTCTTTTCAACTATGTGGAGACATAGCAGGTAAACACCTTGCAGAAGAGATCAAACACTGTGTCTCTCTCTGAGAAACAAACACTGTGGAACCAAGTGGTAGTGGTTTTATGACAGGCAGCAACATGACATAAACTGGCAAGAAAGAAATAACACCTTCCTCTATAAGGAAGCAGTAGTTAGATCATAGGTTCTGAGAAATATATCCTTGTTTGAGAAAAGCTGTAAAGATGGACAAACAGACCACTTGTTTTCCTCAAAACAGATGCTATGTATTTCTTTATTGCCGGGAGATCCTGACTGATTGTGGGATACTAATTGAGGAGGTGAGGGAAGCCCCTCCCCTCTCTCTTGCTCTTTTGTACTGTAAGGGAAAGAAAGTTCTATATATTATGTCTTTGCCAGATAAGAAGTTGGTCAGTGTCTAGTGCACTCTGCCCCATGCCAGGGGATGGAGAGCCTGACCTGATCATTTCCATTGTCCTTTCATGTTTTTTCTCCTGTTTTCTATACTAGACTATACTTGAATATTTTCTTATTTTTTTTATCCTAATCTCTGGATAATGAAATAAACCTGTGTTAACCCCAGGAAGTGGCTCCTTGGTCTCTTTTTGTCTTTGTTGCAGTCTAAATAGTGCTACCAATTGTCTGGTTCTTTTAAGGTGCCGTGGTCGAGGGGATTGCATTTGTGTGAGTAGTGCCCAGCCGTGATTAGACTCTGGTCGTGGCACAAAATGCACAAACATCACCCTTACAACTCCCCAAAACAACATAACCTTTGTAAATACTTGGACAACCTCTCCATCATCAAAGCACCCACCCCCACCCTCCCCACCCAAAACCCATTCTCCATAGAAACCCGTTATCATTCACCCAGATTAAAAAATATAGGGTAATGTGAGAAACCACAATCAATGCTAGGGACCCTCACTCCCAATATGAATTAAGGTACATCTGTGCTCATTCATCACAAATTCCCACTAGAGGTTAAGACTCAAATTACCAGTAGACCATCTCCGGCCCTTAAACAACAGAAAGTCATTGTGTTCGATCCAAAAGGCCATTCTCAAGAAACACAGACTTCGCTTCTGTTGCCGATTTAAAGGTGTGCCAATGGCCCTGGAGCAAAATTTTTAGTGTCACCGGGTAAAGAAGCATACATTTGATTCCTTTGTTGCCGAGGGCCACACAAATTGGGTGGAATTTCCGTCATTGGTCCTGTAAAATTAAGATAGATTTGGAGAAAGGACTGCTTATTCTTGGGATTAAGTAGCATAGAATCTTGCAACTTTTTGGGACTCTACCAGGTACTTGTGACCTGGACTGGCCACTTCGGGAACAGGATAATGGGTTAGATGGACCCTTGGTTTGACATAGTACATCAATCCTTATGTTCTCTTGTTCTCTTTTTCCTATGTTACTAGTTGCTTTTTTCAGCATTTTTTAGTTACTGTTTTTGTGCCACTCTTGTGTTGAGCCTCAGTCATTCCAGATGGCAAGATATTTCAAATATTTGACTATTTGTTAGCTCTTGTACCAACCTTTCAAAATATGTGCAGAGGATTATCTGCTTCTAAAAAGTGGTAACTGTGTTCCCTTTAATGAGCAAGCATTCAGAAAGATCTTACCCCTTTCCCCAGGAGCAGCATCTATATAAGAAAACAGGAAGTAAGATGAAAAACAGAAGTGTAAAATTCCAGCAAGCAATCAGAACCACCTTTCTCCTTGTGTATGCAGGGAAGCAAGGTACAATAATAAAGCTGAAATTAGAATGCAGAAGTTGATTTAACAGAATGCAAGAAGCCAAGTAGTTAATGGGAATCATCAATATGGTGGCCTTCCATTTGGACATGGGGATTAGCTTTTCTCTCTTGGTAGCAGGCTGGTAGACCTGGAAGAAAAGATAAAACTGATACATTTAAATTGCACTCTATGTCCTCTTGCTGTTCCAAGGATTACAACCTTTGCTTTGGCAGAAGCTTCTGGATTGTTAGGTCTTGCTAAAGAAAAGCACTTATTTGCCAAATTAAATTTTCAGGACTGTGTGTCCAGCTTGTGCACATAACTATTGTCTGTTTGGGATCCTGTGCTGCTTAATGAAATGACTTGATTACTGCAGTCTATTGTTTGTACTGAGGCACATGAGACCTCTTGGAGCTGATGTTCAGCCCTGGGCCAACAATATAACTTTAAATGGAGAAGTTTCCAATTAAAGCTAGATGTATAGTCAGTGGCAGTAAACTGATAGCACAGATGCTGAATATACATGTACAAGTTTAAATGCCACTTTTCCATTTAACTATATACCTTTGATAACTTTGTTCTTCAAATAAATGACGTGATCACTTAAAAACTGTGTTGTGCATTTACTCAGCTTCCATTTGTTTAATATTAACTTTTGTTTAACGATCAGAAACCAGGGGCAATCAGGAGGGGGTAAACATTTTTCATATCATTGTACATGTAACATAGTATTCTATAAGTTAAACAAACAAGTGTGTGCCCTGCCCACATTCTGCCCATGTATATACCCACCTGCAGTCTACGTGCCATCAGAGATATGTGCAGAGTTACAGAATAGAACTTAGGTGCACCTTTTTGCCATGTATGCGTGTTTATGCCCACATGCACGCATGTATACCAGTATTCTAATCATATACACACACACACCTTGTAGAATGACACCCCCCCCCGCCCCCACAAGGACTTTAATTTTGCATTACCAGTAGCTAGAAAATGCTGTTAATGTGCATAGGGCTCTGAACAATTCATTTTAATAAATAACTTATGTAAAATAGTTTTCATTCCATCAAGTGGATGGGAGGAATCATATGATTGTGCTTGCCCACCATTATCTATTTCCAACAAAAAGCCTCTGAATAAAAGCCTTTTTTCCATATCATCAAGCTGATCAATCCATAGACTGGTGGGTTGTGTCCATCTACCAGCAGGTGGAGATAGAGAGCAAACTTTTGCCTCCCTATATGTGGTCATGTGCTGCCGGAAACTCCTCAGTATGTTCTCTATCTCAGCAGGTGGTGGTCACACACAGCAGCAGCTCTGGCTAGGCCTCCAAGCCTAATCCTTAGGTTTTGTTGAGGCCTGGGGTTGAGGGCTCTTTTGAGCAAGTGCAAACCTGGTGGTGCCAGGTCCCTCCTTTTCTCCACCCCTCCCGCTGGCTCCGTTAAAAAAAAAAAAAAAAAATTTTAAACGTCCTTAAAGGCGTTTATTTCGACGTTTATTTAAACGTTCATTGCAGCTACTCACTGGGACACCAGTTCGTTACAGCTCGGAGCGGCAAGCAGGTAATTTTACCTTTTTATAGCGGGCAGGGGGTTCCCCGATTCTTCTCCTCGTGGCATATGGCGTCGGAGGGCGAGGGCGCAAAGGGTCGCTCCCCGGATCGCTTGAGCGCTTCTAGAGGGGATGCGGGGGTCTTACAGCCTGATTCGCCCTTGTTGGGTGACAGTTTCGTGACCGATGAATGTCCCGGTCCTTCCGCCGGCGTGGCGGTTTTTCCCGCCATAAACGCCCATCCCCCGCTCCTCGCCTCCGCCATCTTGGCCGGCCACGCGGCTCGGACGGCTTCTTCGTGGGCCGCCCTTGAGGTTGGAGACATTAATGCCATGAACGCCCTTAATTTGGGCGATGGCACAAAAGCGGCTAAAGTTAAGCGCCGTTCTTCCCGCGCGGCTCCTTCGCGGAGTGTTGCGCCGGACGCCATTTTGGATGCGCAGCATGTCTCTCCCCCGCTCTTGCGAGCGCCGGTTGAGGGTGCGTCTAGGGCTGTTGCCCAGGCTGCGGAAGTGCACAGTCTGGGGGGTTTCTCCCCCGAGTTTGTTTTGCTGCTGCATCAGGCTTTCCTCATGCAAAACGCTGCCCCTGCTCCCTCTTCTGGTAAAGAGGTTGAGGTTCCCAGAGGTAAACGCCCTCGGGTTGATTTCCAGGCCTTGGAGGGCTTTGTCTCCTCCGATGTAGATGAGGGCAGCGTGTCTGAGGTCTCCCAACGGTCCTTTGCGGATTCCTTGGAGGAGACGGATCCCCGCTCGGATGGAGCGGATGACCCCTCTGCAGCGCGGCTTTTTAGCCCAGAGGATTTGCCCAACCTGTTGATACAGGCCATGGACACTTTGAAGATTTCCTCTCCGGAGGACGTCTCTCCCTCAGCCCCTGTTGGATTTTATCTGAAGGAGGAGTATGTGGGCTCTGGGCCAGTTGGCTGCCAAATGTGTAAAGAGCTGCTCTGGTAAACCTGGGAGGTAAACTTGTTCCTCTGAACTCAAAAGTGGTGGCTAGTCCTGTATGAGCTAAAATAATTTCTAACTGTAAGTTTTGCTTGTTTTATCTCCGTGGCTATTTTCCTTTCATTTTTGATGACCTAAACAAACAGCTGACACTTAGCTTGGTTTCACTATTTGCCACAGAAAGATCCTGTATCAATATGAAAATGAGCACAGCATACAGTGTCCGTTCATGAACATTTCCCCAGATCTTGATACTTTCTCCAGGAGGTTATTTCATAAAGGGGGCTTATACTCTAAAGTTCAGTTTTCTGTGTCATCTAACATGTTATGTAAGGCCAAATTTAAAAACAAAACAAAACTGGATGATAATTTATCAATAAACGTAACTTTTCTTTGTATAATTGTTTTCTCAGCTTTGACTACACAGGATTTTTACTGTTGAACACACGTCTTCAGAGCAGTGTTCTGTGCCACAGCATAGCAAGATACAGTATCATGGGTAATATTTTCATATATGTTGTAAAAAGTCTCTGGTTGGCTCAGTCTGGGGAAGGCCCCCCACACCACCGGCCCCGAGCTTTCTTTTCTTTCTTCAGCAGGCCTTCTAGGTTTTTCAGACAAAAAAACCCCTCAATATATTCAGGTTGTTCAAGACACAGTATATTTACCGCCCAGCTTGACTCAGTACCATTACCTATAACCCGGCTGTACTAAACCCAGGCCAATTACAGCCCTGCTTTTCTTAATCCAAGGTAACCAGGTTGGTCAAACCCCCCCCCCCCCCCAGTCCACATACAGCCAGGCTTTTCTTAATGCAGTTCCCTATATAGCCAGGTTGTTCAAAACACCGTCCCAATCACAACCAGGCTTTTCTCAACTCAGTTCAATATAGCCAGGCTGTTCAAAACACAGTCCCAATTACAACCAGGCTTTTCTCCCCTCACTTCAACATAGCCAGGCTGTTCAAAACACAGTCCCAATTACAACCAGGCTTTTCTCAACTCAGTTCAATATAGCCAGGCTGTTCAAAACACAGTCCCAATTACAACCAGGCTTTTCTCCCCTCAGTTCAACATAGCCAGGCTTTGCGCGGGCTCAAAGCCTCGGGTCCCACCCTCATGGTCAGCCTTACTCTCCTGACCTCCTCCCGCCTGACCCGGGCCTTCCCACTATACCTCCTGCTCTGGCTGCCTCAGAGCCAAGAATTCCATCGGTTCTTCTGATACCGCCCCGGGATCCTCTTGCTCCATGGCCTCCTCTTCCTCCTCCTCCTCTCTCACTGGGGCCCAGTCCATTTTCTCCTCCCCCCACCCCTTTTCCAGCTGCTCTCCCTTTCCCTCATTAACCGGGCTAGGCTGCTTTTCTTTCCCCCCCCACCGGTTCAGCCACCGCCTCCACCAGGGTGGTGACTCAGCTTTTCCCCTTTTCTGGCAGCCCTCTTCTGGAGCTTCTTGGTTCTGCACTCTATTTCTCCTTACCCTGGGTTCTCCTGGGGCTTTCTGGGAGTTGTAGTTTCTTATTTGTATGTCCCTCTTGGGCAAAACCGGAGCCCCCCTAGGGTCTTCCCTCCTACCCTCCAGCTCTCCTTTCCCCTGTATGAAGCTGGGGTTCCTCTCTACCCTTTTCCTTCCTTCATACTCCTTACATACCCCCCCCCCTTAAGATGTCACTCCCCCCCTCTTTTCCCTTTTCCTCCTTATCCTCTCCTACCCGGGATAGGGCATCCACATTTCCCAAACATCTCCCAGGACGATGCTCCACTGTGTACTGGAAGGGTTGCAGTGCTAAGTACCAGCGCATTAGCCTTCCGTTATTATTTTTCATTAAATTCAGCCACTTCAATGGAGCATGGTCCATTACTAGCTTAAAAGGCCTCCCCTCGAGATAGACCGTACACTCTTGTACTGCCCATCTTATAGCTAAGCATTCCTTCTCTATGGTAGAGTAATGTTCCTCATGAGGTAGGAGTTTACGGCTTAGATACAGTACCGGATGTTCGGCCCCTTCATGTTCCTGAGACAGTACTGCCCCTAGCCCCCTCCCCGAGGCATCGGTTTGCAGAATAAAAGGTTTTTCGAAATCTACGGCTCTCAACACCGGTTCCTGGCACAAGGCTTTTTGCATCTGCTCTAAGGCCCTCAACTCCTCCTCCCCCCACCTCAGATGATCTGGATTCTTACCCTTCAACATGTCTGTTAATGGAGTGGCCATTTCGGAAAAGTGAGGGATGAATCTCCTGTAATACCCCACCATACCCAGGAAACTACGCAATTGTTTCTTTCTGTTGGGTCTGGGAAATTCTTGGATGCTTTTAACTTTATTCAGGAAGGGTCGCACCTCCCCCCGTCCTACGTTATACCCTAAATACTTCACCCTATACTGGGCAAAGTAACATTTCTTTGGGTTCAGGGTAAGTCCGGCCTCCCTAAAAGATTGCAGCACCGCCCCTACGTGTTTCAAATGGGTGTTCCAGTCCTCACTGTGTATTACCACATCATCCATATATGCCGCAGCATATGTCTGATGTGGTCTGAGGACTCTGTCAAGCAATCTTTGGCAGCTCGCCGCCGCCGAGTTAAGGCCAAATGGCAGCCTTTTGAATTGGTACAAGCCTATGGGGGTACTAAAGGCTGTCTTGGCTTGAGCTTCCGGAGAAAGGGGAATCTGCCAGTATCCCTTTGTTAAATCTAAGGTCGTAAGATACTGGGCTGACCCCAACCGATCCACCAACTCCTCAATATAAGGCATAGGATAGGCATCCGTCTGAGAGATAGTATTTAGTTGGCGGAAATCAATACAAAACCTCCACTCCCCTTCAGGCTTTGGTACTAATACCACTGGGCTTGACCAGGGACTATGGGACTCCTCAATTACCCCAAAATTTAACATTTCCTGCACTTGTTTAATGACTTCCCTCTTTTTCATTGGGGAGAGTCTATAGGGCTTTTGCCTTACTATCTTCCCCCGTTCCGTTACAATCTCATGCTCTACTAGGTGGGTATTCCCCGGGCAGGCCGTCAAAACATCTTTAAAGCGCTCTAAAAGCCTTCCTATCTCCTTGTTCTGTCCCTGGGGTAGCCGGGGGTTAACTCCGGGCTCGCCCGGCTTGAAAATCTCCCGTATTTGAGGCCCTAACTCCTCTCCTTCTTTTTCTTCCTCCCGAGTTTGAAACCCTACCCTAGCTACCCAAGGTTTCATAAGATTAACGTGAAAAGTCTGAACCCGACCCCTCTCATTTGCCACCTCATACGTGAGGGGGCCGAGTCTCCTCCTCACCACCCAAGGTCCCTTCCACCTAGAGGCGAACCTATGTGGATCTTCCGATATTAGGATAAGGACCCTATCCCCGGATGCAAACTCCCTTTCCCGAGTCCCTCTATCGTAATACCCCTTTTGTTGTTCCTGGCTCTGTTCCAGCCGATCCTGGGCATATTCCTGTATCCTATCCACTCGGCTCCTCTGATCCCGTAAATATTCAACCACAGACTGATCGGTGGTTTCGGGAGGCACCCAATGCTCCTGTACGATATCTAACATACCCCTGGGTCTCCTACCAAACATTAACTCATAAGGTGAAACTCCTAACGAGTCTTGCACCTTCTCCCGGTATGCATATAGCACAAATGGCAAAAACTGGTCCCACCCGGTCCTATCCTCTCCTAAGGCTTTTTTTAGCATACCCTTTAAGGTCCTGTTAAAGCGTTCCACCATCCCATTGGTTTGAGGATGGTAAGCTGCCGTGCGCACATGTTTTATCCCAAATGCCTCCCACACTTGCCTTAAGGTCTGGGACATAAAATTGGACCCCCGGTCGGTCAAGACTTCTTGGGGAAACCGACCTCACAAAATATTTTTATGAGTTCCCTGGCAATACCCTTCGCCGAAATGTTCCTTAAGGGCAGGGCCCATGGATACCTGGTGGCCATGTCCATAACTACTAAGACATAGAGGAACCCTCTCTGTGACCTAGTTACCGGCCCCACAATATCCATGGCTATCCTCCTCCCCGGTTGCTCTACCCTCGGAAGAGGCTTTAACGGAGCTTTAGAAGGGAATCTGTCCGATACCTTTTGACAGTTGGGGCAGGATTTGCAGTACTTCTCCACCCCCCCATAAACCCCTGGCCAATAAAACCTCGCCAATATTTGAGACAGGGTGGCTTGGGAACCCTTATGTCCGCCCAGAGGATGATCATGGGCCAGCCTTACCACCAAAGGACGAAAAGCCCGGGGGACCACTAGCTGTCTCCCTCCTCCCGAGTTTTCCCAGCTTGGCACCCTTCGATATAATATGTTCCCTTCTATCAGGAACCCCGGAGCTACCTGGCCCTCCCCCTGGCGCGCCCTTTCCCATGCATACTCTAAAGTAGGGTCAGTGGCCTGCTCCCTATGAAATTGGGGAAACTGCTCTCTTAATTCTTTCGGAGCCACCGGCAGGTAACTCTCCCTCTGTACCCTCTGAAAAGCCTCCCTTCGCTCTTTCTGTTCTTTTTTTTTTCAGCGCTTTTCTTTTTTTTTCTCGGCCCGGCTCGGCCAAGACCTCCCCCTGAAAAGGGAAAACACCCCCTATGCCTTCCTCTTCTCCATCCGCCTCATGGTGAGACTGAGCTCTGGTAGTGACCAACACTTTTTTCTCGCCCATACACTCTCTAAACGGGGGCCAATCCCTCCCCAAAATCATGTCCTGGGGCAATCTGGGTAGCACGGCCATGGCTAGCTCTATCTCCCCGGTGGGCCCCTGTAAGATGACCCGTTGGAGCACATAACGTGTCTTGGCCCCGTGAATACATTGTATGGACACCCCTCCATCATAGGTATCCCTACCCGGGGTCCTCCTCTTTCGTATTTGCTGCCACAGCCTCCTAGAGATCATGGATTGGTCGGCCCCAGAGTCTAGCAAGGCTGTGATGGGCAGTCCCTCCACCTTAACCTGAGTTAGGTATCGGGGCCTAAACCCTTGAGCCACCTGAGAGATCCACCCCTCCCGCCACTGGCAATCTTTTTTGAAATGTCCTGCCTTACCACACTTAAAACACCCCTTGCTCCCAAAAGGAGTAGCACTTCTACTTGGGCCGGCGTCTAGACCTGTCTTTTTACTCCCTGCTGGGGTCTCCGGCTTAACTAGGGAAACTTTTTGCTCCCCTTTTTCTAACACCCGAGCCTTGCCTCCCTCCCGCTCTGGTCCACCCCACTGCTGGGCTTCTAGGTAACACTCCAACCCCGAGGTCACCCCCTCTACCGTCTTACATCCCCTCTTTATTAATTCTGCCCTAATCTCGCCTGGCAGCCCTTGGAGGAATTGCTCCACTACCAGTTCTTGCAGTACCTCGTGCAGGGTGTGTTGCTCGGGCTCTAACCATTTTTTCACTAAATCCATTAGCTTATTTGCTACCGCTTTAGGGGGGGTCCCCTTTTCCCATTTAGTGGCTCTAAACTTACGCCTGTAAGCTTGTGTACTGAGTCCATATCTGTCCTTAATAGCTTCTTTCAACCTTCCATAGTTGGCAGCCTCTCCAGGAGACAAATCCCTAAAGGCTGCCAACGCCTCCCCTGACAAGGAAGGCACCAATCTCATGGCCCACTGCTCCTGTGGCCACCCAGCCGCCCCAGCCACCCTCTCAAATGCAGTCAAAAAATCGTCCACATTATCCTGCTCGGACAATTTCCCCCAGTTAAGTGAATGCATGGAGACTTGTCCTACCGCACCGCTCCCTCCAGGCCCCTGTCCATTCGCTCCGGGGTCCCCCTCTCGTGCAGCACTAGCACCTCTCTGGAAAAAGTCTTGTAGCAGGTTTAGTACTGGTTGCTGCTGATCCCGGGCCGCCATCAGTGAGTCCTCGACTATCTTTGCTGTCAGCTCCTGCTGTTTTTGGAACTGCAGAGTCATCCACCCGAAGATCTCCTTGGGGTCCATCGTGGCACTGGAATCGGCACCTGGGGAAAAAACAACAGAGAACCACCTCCAAGGGCGATTACCCCACTTATGTTGGACTCTTTCTCTGCTCCCTCTACCCCTCCCCCCAAGTTGGCCCTCTTACCGGAACCCAAGACGGGTCTGCGCCTTTCTCAGTGTGGGCTCCCTCGGGTGCTTTTCGTCTAGGCTGGTAGCGGCCTCCTCTAGCGCCAGGTCCTGCTTCAAATCCCACCACTGCCACCACTTGTAAAAAGTCTCTGGTTGGCTCAGTCTGGGGAAGGCCCCCCACACCACCGGCCCCGAGCTTTCTTTTCTTTCTTCAGCAGGCCTTCTAGGTTTTTCAGACAAAAAAAACCCCTCAATATATTCAGGTTGTTCAAGACACAGTATATTTACCGCCCAGCTTGACTCAGTACCATTACCTATAACCCGGCTGTACTAAACCCAGGCCAATTACAGCCCTGCTTTTCTTAATCCAAGGTAACCAGGTTGGTCAAACCCCCCCCCCCCCCCCAGTCCACATACAGCCAGGCTTTTCTTAAAGCAGTTCCCTTTATAGCCAGGTTGTTCAAAACACCGTCCCAATCACAACCAGGCTTTTCTCAACTCAGTTCAATATAGCCAGGCTGTTCAAAACACAGTCCCAATTACAACCAGGCTTTTTCCAACTCAGTTCAATATAGCCAGGCTGTTCAAAACACAGTCCCAATTACAACCAGGCTTTTCTCCCCTCAGTTCAACATAGTCAGGCTGTTCAAAACACAGTCCCAATTACAACCAGGCTTTTCTCCCCTCAGTTCAATATAGCCAGGCTGTTCAAAACCCAGTCCCAATTACAACCAGGCTTTTCTCAACTCAGTTCAATATAGCCAGGCTGTTCAAAACACAGTCCCAATTACAACCAGGCTTTTCTCCCCTCAGTTCAACATAGCCAGGCTTTGCGCGGGCTCAAAGCCTCGGGTCCCACCCTCATGGTCAGCCTTACTGTCCTGACCTCCTCCCGCCTGACCCGGGCCTTCCCACTATACCTCCTGCTCTGGCTGCCTCAGAGCCAAGAATTCCATCGGTTCTTCTGATACCGCCCCGGGATCCTCTTGCTCCATGGCCTCCTCTTCCTCCTCCTCCTCTCTCACTGGGGCCCAGTCCATTTTCTCCTCCCCCCACCCCTTTTCCAGCTGCTCTCCCTTTCCCTCATTAACCGGGCTAGGCTGCTTTTCTTTCCCCCCCCACCGGTTCAGCCACCGCCTCCACCAGGGTGGTGACTCAGCTTTTCCCCTTTTCTGGCAGCCCTCTTCTGGAGCTTCTTGGTTCTGCACTCTATTTCTCCTTACCCTGGGTTCTCCTGGGGCTTTCTGGGAGTTGTAGTTTCTTATTTGTATGTCCCTCTTGGGCAAAACCAGAGCCCCCCTAGGGTCTTCCCTCCTACCCTCCAGCTCTCCTTTCCCCTGTATGAAGCTGGGGTTCCTCTCTACCCTTTTCCTTCCTTCATACTCCTTACAATGTTTACACCAATACAAAAAAAGCTCAGCCTAGATACAGTTATGTGCAAACATTTAAGCACCCTTGGTCAAATTGTATGCTTCAGTGAATCCCTAAGTTGACAATGGTGACACAACCTCTGCATGGTACCGAGTTACATAGTAACATAGTAGATGACGGCAGAAAAAGACCTGCACGGTCCATCTAGTCTGCCCACGATAAACTCATATGTGTATACCTTACCTTGATTTGTACCTGTCTTTTTCAGGGCACAGACCGTATAAGTCTGTCCAGCAGTATTTCCCGCCTCCCAACCACCAGTCCCGCTTCCCATCACCGGCTCTGGCACAGACCCCGTATAAGTCTGCCCTCCCCTATCCTAGCCTCTCAACCACCAATCCCTCTTCCCCCCCGCCACCCAATTTCAGCTAAGCACAATGGGTCCAATATTCAAATGTTAATATGTTTACTGCCCTATCTTAGAATTTTCAGTGGACCTATAGTACCACTGACTATCCCTCTATCTGTATAGTGCTGGGATAGAGACAGGGCAGAGTGAGGGTGTTTATCTTAGCTATACCGATAGCAGCAATATTCAGCTGCTATTGGTAGAGCTAAGTGATTTAAGATAGCAAAAAGGCTGGCCTAAATGAAACCATTCAATTATGTTTGTAATGGCTGAGTATTGCCATTATTCCTGTATTTGCCCTTGGTCAGTGGCATATGCATGCTCTTTTTAAAATACTACAGCTGGTGATTTAAAAAGCTGCTTAGTCTCTCAGACCAGGAGCGTAGCCATACCTGCCATTTTGGGTAGGCCCCAAGTTAACCTGGGTGGGCCCTTCCCCTTACATAAATACAAATTTTTAAAACCTTTCCCTCCACCCCTGCTTATCGTCATCTCTCCTCCCCCTCCCTGGTCTACCTCCAAGCTGTCATCAGCAGCGATTCCTGTAAGCAATCTGCACTGGTCCTGCAGGCTTCCCTCTGTAGCATTTCTGCCAGTGAAGAAACAGGAAGTGATGTCATTGAGGGCAGGATGCAGTAGAGAGAAGCCACCAGGACTAGCGCAGGTTGCCTAAAAGAATTGATGCAGCTGCCGGCTCAAAGATAGACCAGGGGCAGGGGACGGAGAAAGATGAGCAGCTGCCGAGAGAGAGAGAGAGAGAGATAGTGTGAGGCACTGCTAATGAGGTACTTTGGGGGCCAATATTCTGGGTG
This sequence comes from Microcaecilia unicolor, assembly GCF_901765095.1. Lineage (NCBI taxonomy): Eukaryota > Metazoa > Chordata > Amphibia > Gymnophiona > Siphonopidae > Microcaecilia > Microcaecilia unicolor. Next base: position 406,740,058 of record NC_044033.1, read on the forward strand.
GGCGTGAGGCAAGAATAGATGGACCTGCCCACCCAGGCCTACCCTTAGCTTCGCCACTGTCTCATACTGAACATTTTTGTGCAATTTTTAATGCATGATTACTATTTCCTTATAGTCCTACCTAGACCAGTCCAGAGACATGGATTACACTCTCCTATTAGCAGATAGAATCAGTGAATACAAAGCTTGCTGATGTTACCTTATATAAGGTGCCTGTGCAACCATCGGTGCTCCAGTATTCTCTTATTCCAGCGGATGGTGATGAAGCAGAACTGTGCACCTGAAGGCTCATTTCTAAATGCTACTACCTGGATGTTCAGGCCAGACATTACGTGGCTTTTGGAGCAAATACCCTGAGGACTTATCCTACCTAATATAGAAGAAGCTTGGTACTTCGGGCAGGCATTGGAGTGGTTTTGCTAGGATGATAAGGAGAAATTACTTACCTGACAATTTCCTTTCCTTGAATCCAGCCATATCAGTGCAGGACCCACCTGAAGGACTCTTTTACCTACTTGCAATGGTTCTATTGTTCCAACTCTTGTAAAAGTTAGTTATAATAAGCTGTTTAGCACTTATCTATTTATCCATGTCACTGACACAAAGTAAGAATGCCAAGAAAGTGGATACGAAGAGGGGATCTGTGTAGGTGAGCAGTTTGGAGAAAGGAATGCAGGAGTGCTGATGGCTGCCTGGGTAGGATGGCATCAACGAGCTTTGTGTTCTCTACTTCCATAATTCATACATCTGGATTTCGGTGGTAGGACTCGGGGTAATGACATTATCTGGTAAATAATGCCTTATATGCAATTCTTTTAAAACCATTTTCAAAATAAGAAAACATTGGATATGGCAGGTGCAAAAGTATGGACACCATTGTAGTTAGCACTTTGTAACATGACCTTAAGTGGAAATAACAGCTTCCACTCATTTCATGTAACCAGTTATGAGACTTTCTACTCTCATTTTTAGAATTTTTTTCAGACTGTTCCTTGCAGAACTTTTCAAGCTCAGAAATGTTCTTGCAGTGCCTGCTCCATAGATCTTTAATAATATTCAAGACTAGGAACTGTGGCGGCCATTCCAAAATGTTTGTGTTTCTTTCTTTCTAAAACATTTTATACCACCAAATCTGAATAAACAATTCAAAGCAGTTTACAATAAAATACATTTTAAAAAGAATTAAAAATAGAAGAACAAAATCAGAAAAGAATAATATTAAAGGGGGAAATGAGATACCAGAAAGAAACTTCTCAAACCTGTCTTCTGAAACTATTTTCTAGCCACCAAGAAATCTACTTTACTTCCACCTAAAGGCCTTAATGCAAAGGGGAAAAGACTTTTAAATAGACTGTAAAATATATCAAATTTTCCCTAATTTGAAGCACTTCAGAAAGTGAATTCCATAATTCTGGAGCTATTGGTACCAAAACCCTAGCACACCAAACCAACTTTTTTCTTACTGTTGGAGTGATCAATAAGCTGCCCCGAGATGATAATAGACCTCTCCCTGGGTTATACCATTGCAACTGATCGCTTAAATACAGGGGTCTCTCATTCTGAAGTGCCTTAAATGTCATAATCAGCAGTTTAAATTTGATTCATTCATAGAGAGACAATGTAATTTGGCAATACGTAGATGGTTGAGTGTTCTCTCTCTTTATGGCCTCTGACAATAAATGAACAGCAATATTCTGGATTACTGGTAATTTAATTTTGCCATATTTTACTGGTTTTCCAGCACATAGTGCATTGCAGTAATCCAAAATACTGATCATCATTGACTGCACTATTGTACAGAAAGCTGCCTTATGAAGCAATCAGTATATCCGACTAGGAAGAACTTATTATAAACATTTCTGGTTACATATATTCTTTATTTATTTATTGCATTTGTATCCCACATTTTCCCACCTTTTTGCGGGTTCAGTGTGGCTTACAATATGATTTGAATGTTGGAAATACAATTTGTTACAGATAGTTAAGGACAAGCACGATATTGATATCCTCACACATGAGTGACGTGATCTGACGGAGCCCCACATGGGAACTTGTCTCCAGCACTAAGGATAGAGCTTTTGAGACTGTTCACCCATGCATGCGGACCTCTTCCCATATACCGCTTTTGTGAAGGACTACTTTAGTCTTTCGTTTTCTGCAAAGCTGATCAGATGGGTTTTTTATCATGCTCTCCTTGGATGACGTGTTTTTGAAAAGTAATAATTTTGTATATGTTCTGTCACTGTCATGCAGTACCCTTTCTGGTAGTCATCCCTAGTTAGTTTTTTTTTTTCACTCATTTACAAGTTTCTTTTATTTTTGTCATTGTCTCAGGGTAGGCCTCTTGAGTGCTTGTTCAGGATATTTTCATTGAATAGTTTGATTTTGCTGAAGCTGTTTTTCTGGATGAGATACCCAAAAGATGGACCCCCAGCAGCTTCAAAAGTGCTCCCGGTGCAACAGGACTGTTGGTTCCTGCAATGATATTGGATCCTCTCATTTTATTCTGTGTTCACAGCTGTCAAAAAGGGGGATTTGTGGCCATGGAAAAGAGTGTGAGAAGAATTTTGGTGCAGCTAAGACCAGTCCATCAATGTTTGGCATCAGCAGAATCTGTCTTTATTGGTCCCAGAGCTGCATCAGACACCGGGAATGCATACTCATCAAGAATTTCTCCATCACCCTCGACAGTGAACATCAATAGAGGCCATCAGGATTGGTCTCATCCAGTTCCTGCCCAAACAAGAGGAAGGATTCATCCTCCTGCTCATTGGTGAGGAGAGATCATGACATTTGCCATCAGGTGGAGGCTGGGATGCTTCAACATTGCACCTCTTTGAAACATAACACCAAGAGCATCAAGAAACTGAGATCATTGGTGTCCTTCAAGCTCCCACAATGCGAGGAATATTAATTTTCTGTAAAATTGACTGTGGATCAAGATGGCGTCAGGAACGGTTGTGCGGTCCTGTAGCACCTGAGACCCGACACTGCTCTGGCGTGAGATTTTTCTTCCCAATTTTGGGGAAGAGAAAGGGAAAGACAGCGGCTCCTACCTCCGTGGTTCCGCCGCTGATGCCCACCACCCGCCAGATGACTCTGGAGAGCTTCGGAGTAGGGGCCCTTGGAGAGCGGATGCCCACTTTGGTTGACTCGGCCTCTTTGGGCCTAGAGCGCAGCATTGAAGGAGTAACGTTAAGTCCTCCTTACACAGCCCCTCCACGACCCAGAGATGATTTGTTGCCTTTGGGGTCATGGCAGCTTGAGGCCTTGGAATCGAACAGGCCTTTAGTGTCCATTGAAGGAGGACCTATAGGCACTTCAACCCCGGGGAGAGAAACATCGGAGCAGGAGAGAGTGCAGGACACCGCTCCTACTACTCGGGAGATTGCAACGGTGAGTATCGGAGGATTAATGAGACCTGCAGTGGTGACTATGAACACACTATGGGATGCCATTCAAGGCGTGAACAATACCTTATTACGGATGAATACCTCAGTTAAAGGTGAAATAATGGAAATAAAAAAGACTAATCAAAGGTTGTCTGACCAAATTCAAGAACAGAGTGTAAAAAACACTAAAATAGAAGGAGAAATTGAAAAATTACAGAATTTAACTACAGCTTTAATTAAAAGAAGAGAAATCCAAGATAGAAAACTGGAATACCTTGAAAATAATGGACGTAGGAACAACTTGAGATTTTTAAATTTTCCGAAATCTCCTTTGATTACCGCTGTGGATATGCTTAAGAAGTATTTTTGCGATGTACTGGGGATTCCAGTGGAGGGATATCCCCCCTTAACGAGGGCCCAGTATATAACAGGGATATCTAGAACATCTAAAGAGCAATCTCAAACTGTCCCTACTCCTAACTTAAATTTGACAGAATTCTTGGAGAGTTCTCTTGAACTTATTACTGAAAGAACGACATTGCTGGTAACTTTTGTTCTTGAACCAGACAGAAATAACATTATTCGGTCATATTTTCGCCATATTAACGATTCTTTCTTGGGACAAAAGATACAGGTTTTTCCAGATACAGCATGAAATACACAAAAGAGGAGAAAATAATTCTTGATGTATAAATCAAGAGTCCTTAAGATAGGTGGAACTTTTTTGTTGAAATTTCCCTGTTAATGTTATGTCTCTTTTGAATTGGTGAATTATGTTTTCTTTACACCCAAGAAATTATTAGAATTTATTGAATAAAAGAAAAGGTTGTTCCGCCTATGGATGTGCCTCCCTAGTTAGAATGCTGTTATATCGGCTGTGAACATCCGTCTCTCTCTACCATTGTAATAATGTATTATAGATTTCCACTTAAAATAATTTCTTAGTTTCTTGATTCAAATTATGATGGACAAAGTTAAGATGATAATTTCTATATTATATTATTTTGATATAATGTATTGCATTGCCTTCTTTTATTATTTCTGATATTTCCAATACATTTATATTTGTAGATATAAATGTAAAATTGAATAAATAAAAATATTAAAAAATAAATCTGTAAAATTGGACAGGGTATGTCAGCCTCCATTGACTTGAGACCCCACTTTGGATACACCCCAAATAATTCAGGCCAAAAGATGCCCATGCCTTTTTCAGTGGCTGCCTTCAAGATGCAGTTAATAAAGACATTTGAAAAAAGGATGGAGTGCTTCTTTGCTTGCTGTGATGCTGCTGCTTTGACACCATCAATGTCGAGACCAGCAGTAATCAAACCAAGCTTCAAGACCCATGCACTGCCTGCAGGAGACACTTCAGCACCAAGGCATCTAAAGGGCTCAGAGTTTGACACAAGCTGCACACAGTATTGATGATCCAGTGCATCGGAAGAAGAAGCCAACATAAGGACGTAAGTGTTGCTATACTGGGACAGGCCAAAGGTCCATCAAGCCCAGCATCCTGTTTCAAAAAAAGTGGTCACTCAGGTCACAAGTACCTGGCAAGATCCCAGAACAGTAAAACAGATTCTATGCTGCTTATCCTAGAAATACCAAAAACGAAAAGTAGAAAATAGATAAGTGTGTGTCACTTAAATTTTTGGGGATGTCTCATAGATAATAGTTTGGCTGTATGTTATGACAAAATATTTTTGTCTGGCAGCCGTAGCAGTTTTTAATCATTGACTACCCCCTCCATCCAAAATATGATAAATAGTAATAAAGATGAATATCATATAAAAAGTACTTAGAGCACACACTTATAATGGTAGGAAGAAAACTATTTGTACAACCACCAATCAATCAACAAAATAACTTATCTTGTGTATTTTGTGAATATAATAAGGAGCAACCAGGAACCTTCGTTATCCCGACAGGACCTGTTTCGCCAAATTGCTTTGTCAAGGGATAATCCTGCAAAGCCATCAATATATAACAAAGAATTAATTAAACAGATTACACCAAGAATGTTAATACATGTGTCATCTCTAAATGAAATCCTCCTAGAAAACTAAGCTCAAGCTTAGTTTTCTAGGAGGATTTCATTTAGAGATGACACATGTATTAACATTCTTGGTGTAATCTGTTTAATTAATTCTTTGTTATATATTGATGGCTTTGCAGGATTATCCCTTGACAAAGCAATTTGGCGAAACAGGTCCTGTCGGGATAACGAAGGTTCCTGGTTGCTCCTTATTATATTCACAAAATACACAAGATAAGTTATTTTGTTGATTGATTGGTGGTTGTACAAATAGTTTTCTTCCTACCATTATAAGTGTGTGCTCTAAGTACTTTTTATATGATATTCATCTTTATTACTATTTATCATATTTTGGATGGAGGGGGTAGTCAATGATTAAAAACTGCTACGGCTGCCAGACAAAAATATTTTGTCATAACATACAGCCAAACTATTATCTATGAGACATCCCCAAAAATTTAAGTTATATCATACTATGTGACACACACTTATCTATTTTCTACTTTTCGTTTTTGGTGGTTGAGTTTTGATAACTTAATAAGTAGAACGCCTAATCCTTTTTACAGTATCCTAGAAATAAGCAGTGAATTTTCCCAAGTCCATCTTATTAATGACTTATGGAATTCTTTTTTTTTTAAGGAAATTATCCAAACTTTTTTTAAACCCTGCTAAGTTAACTGCTTTTACCACATTCTCTGGCAACAAATTCCAGAGTTTAATTATATTTTGAGTGAAAAAATATTTTCACCAATTTGTTCTAAATTTAGCTTAATTGCTTGTCCCCTAGTCCTTGTTTACTCTTTCCAAACGTACAAGCAATTCACATCTACCTGTTCCACTCCACTCAGTATTTTATAGACCTCTACCATCTCCCCTCAGTCGTCTCTTCTCCAAGAATAAGAGCCCTAGCCTCTTTAGCATTTTCTCATTGGGAAGTCACCCCATCCCCTTTATTATTTTCATAGCCCTTCTCTGTACCTTTTCTAATTTTGCTATATCTTTGTTTGAGATGTAGTGACCAGAAGTGCACAGAGTATTCTAGGTGTGGTTGCACCATGGAGCAATACAAGGGAATTATAATATTCTCATTTTTGTTTTGCATTCCTTTCCTAATAATTCCTAACATTCTGTTTGTTTTCTTTGTTGTCGCTGCACACTCGCAGGAGCATTTCAATCTATCATCAACTATGACACCTAGATCCTTTTTTCTGGTTGGTGACGCCTAATGTGGAACCTTGCATCATGTAGCTATAGTTTGGGTCCCTCTTTTAATACATGCATCACTTTGTACTTGTTCACATTAAATTTCATTTGCCATGTGGATGGCCAATCTGCCAGTTTCATAAGGTCCTATTGTGATATAATAACTTTGAATAACCTTGTGCCATCAGCAAATTTAATTACCTCACTAGTTATTACCATCTCTAGGCCATTTATAAATATGCTAAAAAGCAATGGTCCTAGCACAGACCCCTGGGGAACCCCACTGTCTACCCTTCTCCACTGAGAATGCTGACCATTTAATCCTACTCTGTTTTTTCTCTTTCAACCAATTCTTAATCCACAATAGGACACTACCTCCTATCTTTAGCTAGCAGATTGAGAATCCTCAGTGTCTCAACATCCCTGGCCAAAGACTAACCCTGAGGTCAGTAGATCGAGACAAGCAGAGACTCTGATATCATTTTCGGTGTATTTTTTAGTCTGATTCAGAACATTTCTGGGACTCTGAGGAGGATTCAGGTCTTCTTTGAAGAAGGGTTCCCATGTCTATCTTCAGATCCCTCCCTATCTCACAAGAGGTATTAACCTTCCATCCGAGGAATTCTCATTCCTTGAGTTTGGTCAGGGAGATGGCCTAAGCCATCCCATTTAAGTTAGAGAGAAGGAGCCCAGGGCAGAAACTCTGGACATCCTACAATTCCTTGACTTGCCTAAAGAAGCTATGGCAGAATCTGTTCACAGGATCCTGAAGGAGATTGAGGTTGAGAATGTGGAATACCTGCCAACAAGAAGGTCAATCTATGTACAGAATCAAATCAAATACTAACTTGTTGACCACTAGTATCCCCACTTTGGGTTCAATGTGGTTTACATAGTAGATAAAATACAACATTAATTCAATTTACAATAATAACAAACATAAAAGAAATTCTACTAATCATTAGCAATTTTAGGACATAAAAAAAGTTTTCAACTTCTTCCTGAAAACAGCATAGTTATATTCAATCCTAACATAAGAAGGAAGAGAATTCCACAAGATACTCACAAAACTGAAAATATGGAATTTACTATTTTCAAAAACCTGGCATTTTTTGTAAAAAGGTGGCATAAGATCAATTGATCTCTAAGACGCAGAGAATGCCCAATAAAAAATAAGTTTAATCAATAATTCTGAAGTGGACCCATACAGAATTTGAAAAATTAAACAAACTGCTTTAAATTTAATTCTCTCATTAACAGGGAACCAATGTAATTTCTCAATGTATGGTGAAATACTACTATATCTATTACATTTAAAGGTAATCAATAGAAATAAAACAAAATAAAACATGGAAAAGAAAATAAGATGATACCTTTTTTATTGGACACAACTTAATACATTTTTTGATTAGCTTTCAAAGGTAGCCCTTCTTCTTCCGATCGGAAATAAGCAAATGTTGGTAGATGACAGTATATATAAATGAAACATCAAAGCATTTCAGTGACAGTCTAACAGGATGAGGGCGGGTTAGGTGAGAGACCAGGAGAGTCGAGTGGATGAGGGACAGGGAGATATGCATGGAGATAAGAGGTTGACAAAGCAGTACAATTTTATGGTTTATAATGGGCTAGAAAACCCGGGTCTCTGTTAAGTTCTGTCTGGTGAGTGTCATAATATTTAATCATTCTGACTTCAAAGGTCTTACGTTCCTGTATTGTTTTAAAGTTCCCTTTTAGGATTCTTACCATAAAATCACTGGTACAGTGTTCTGGTTTTGTAAAGTGATGCCCCACAGAGGTGACATCCTGGTTGGTACTAGCATTTTTCATATGGTGTCTATGTAAATTAAATCTCTTCTTTAGCATCTGACTTGTTTCTCCAACGTAGCAGCCTTCATTGCATTTTTTACCCTGAATGATATATACCACATTGGAAGATGAGCATGTGAAAGATTCCTTAATGTTGAATATTTTTCCTTTGTGAATGAACGTAGGGTCCTGTGAAATGTTTTGGCATAGTTTGCAGCTGTATATATTGCAAGGATGTGTGCCATTCTCTTCTTTTTGAGTCTGTGTTGGGAGCTTACTTCTAATTAGCTTGCGGTTTAAGTTGGGTGGCTGTCGGAAGGCCAGCACTGGTGGGGATGGGAATATCTCTTTCAGTAATTCATCTTCCTGGAGTAGAGGCTGTAGATCTTTTATGATTTTTCTTAATTTTTCCAGCTCTGGGTTGTATGTCACTATAAGGGGGATTCTGTCTGTGGCTTTCTTTTCCTTGTACTGTAGCAGATTTTCCCTGGGTGTTTTGAAGGAGGAGGCAATATTCTTGGAGATTATTTTGGGGTTGTAACCTTTCTGTTCAAAGGATGCAGTCAGGATTCCAAGGTGTCTGTCTCTGTCCCCTGGATCAGAGCAGATATGGTGGTACCTTGTGGCTTGGCTACAAATAATGGATCTTTTTGTATGTGAAAGGTGGAAGCTGGAGTTGTGGAGGTAGCTGCATTTGTCTGTGGGTTTCTTGTATATGGATGTTAGTATATAGCCATCACTGATTGAGACTGTGGTGTCCAACAAATTGACTTTTTCTGGGGAGTAGTCAATTTTGAATCTGATTGTAGGATTGTATGTATTGAAGGAACTGTAAACTTGTTTCAGAGTTTCTTCCCCCTCAGTCCAAATCATAAAAATGTCATTGATGTACCGGTAGTATTTTAGGGGTTTGATCTGGTATGTATTCAGAAATGTCTCTTCCAGCTCAGCCATAAAGAGGTTGGCATATTGGGGTGCTGTCCTGGTGCCCATCACAGTGCCCATGATTTGTAGATAGATATCATTGTTTAAGCGGAAATAGTTGTGAGTTAGAATAAATTTGATCAATTTTGTAATAGTTCTGGTGAGTACTGATGGTCCAGTGTGGATGTTTTTAGGATCCTTCTCACATGCATCTATGCCATCCGCATGGGGAATGTTGCTGTATAGTGATTCTACATCCATCGTGACCAGAAGGGGACCTGGTGGTAATTGCTTGATATTTTTCAATTTATTCAGAAAGTCTGTAGTGTCTTGTATGAAGCTGTTTGTCTTGTGCACGAGAGGTTTCAGAATCCCCTCTATAAGTCCAGATATTTCCTCCGTGAGTGTGCCAATACCCAATATGATTGGTCTGCCAGGGTTTCCAGGTTTGTGAATTTTGGGTAGCATGTAGAATGTGTCCACAGAAGGCTGGTTTGGTATGAGTTTCTTCAGATGTGGCTGTACTGGTTTAGGAAGTGTTCTGATAAGGTCTTTCAGCTGTGTGGGATCCTCAGTTAGTTTCCTGTAGTATGTATTGTCTGAGAGCTGTCTGTGCCCTTCTTCAATGTATTTTTGTGTGTCCATAATCACCACTGAGCCGACTTTGTCTGCGGGTTTCATGATAATGTGTTGATTATTTTGTAGAGTTCTTATGGCCGCTCTTTCTGGTGGAGGAAGATTGTACATAATTTTCTTTTGTTTGCTGGAAAGTTGTGATTTTACCCTATGTCTGAAACTTTCTATGTAGTTGTCCAGCTTGTTGTTTTGTCCATCCTGTGGGGTGAAATATGTGTTCTTTTGTTTAAAACTGTATGCCAGTCTGATGGGAGTTTCTTTGTTGTGGAAATGTGCCTTCAGGCGCAATTTTCTAAAGAATTCTTCCAGGTCTGAGTATAATTGAATTTCATCCAGCTTGCTGGATGGGCAAAATGAAAGTCCTTTGGATAGTACAGAGACTTCATGCTGTGATAATTGATAGTTCGAGAGGTTTACTATCCCCATTTGATCTGTATCTCCAGTAGTGTGATCAGTAGTTTGTCTGTAGGGCCTCTGCAGACTTCCCTGATCTCTTGGTTTGTTTGGGCTCCGATTTTCACATACCTCAGATGGATTGGCAAGTGTATCCAAGTTGTCTGGGAATGTTAGTTCTGCAGTTTTGTTTCTACTCTGAGATAATGTTAGTCGGACCTCATGCCTGGGATGCTGTAAAATAAACTGGACCCTGGTAAGCCTGATGGTAGTAGTCGTGATGACTCTCCAGAAACCAGTTCCCAGGAATGAGGAGCAGACAACAATCACTAACCTCGTCTCTTACTTCAAAAGCAAGAGAGGAATGAAAACTAAATACAAGATTTTCCCCTTTTTGAGAGCACAAATCACCAACTCACCATATAAATTTGTATACAACTAGTAATTTATTTTAAACTCTTGGAACATTTAACATAACATTTAATAAGATTTATAATGCAAATTAAGTTGGTAATTTCCTTTCTCTTTTCTTTCACAGGTTATTTCTTCACATCACCCAACATCAGATAAGTATCCTTATTCTTAATCTCTATTCTATCACCTTTCAATATAACTGGATATTACTCAATTTCTTTCCAAGAATCGGTTACATATAAGGGTTTTGATTCTTTGTGTGATTTTTATATTTTACAGGTTTCCCACACCAACCTTCACTGGATTCAGGTAAGTATTACACTTTCATTTCTATTCTACTTCCCTCCCTTCTTCTCTTTTCAAAGTCCCGTTTTTCTAAACGTGTGCTGCAATGCAGTCTCTTTCTTACACTTCTTTTAGTAAGTCGCTGGTCTTTCTTGCGTGGGGTCCCGTGTTCTCAGTTGTTCCACTTCCCCAGCGCGTCTTCGTCCTAAACCTCACGCTTAAGAACAAAAAAGGAAGCAATACCCTCTCTCCCTTTCAAGAACTCTCACTTAATGACATTACACTTAATTAAACTATCAAAACTTTGGACCTACTTAACTTTAAATAAAATTCCTTAATCTAAAAGACCTATCCTTATTTTTATGAACCCTAGACTAATAAAGGAGCGATCAGGTGATAAACAGGAACCCACACAACACCCCACAATCACTCTCCCCCCCCCCCCCAGTAATCCCAATAATCACACTTAACTCTAAATATATACAAATCAGCACCACCAGCATTAATTCACCCTTTTTCACCAATTCCTTATTCATTCACTTTCTTCCTGACCAATCACTCCCTTTTCCAAACCCAAATCAGTACCTCTCACCCTTTAACCATTAATCACCACCAGCCACACCACAACACAACCTTTCCTCACCAGATCCCAACTCCTTCCCCCAACCGCCAACGACTCCGTATCCAAGGATACGGAGCTTTCGGTAGAATTCCAAGCACTCCCCAACCAATCACCCACTTCCCTCAAAATTCCAAGCTTCACTGCTGACCGGCGGAATCTTGGCCAGCAGTGCTAAATCCCCATTTTAATTACTGATTTCCCATAGGAAATGATGAGAAATCAATAATTAAAATGAAAACCCAACTAAACATTATCCAAACTGCCCCAAAATTCTTACTCAATAAAACCTTTATTCCCTACCTAGCTATATTTTCAAAATTTAAATTTAACCCTTTTTAAGCCATACCCCAATATTTCCCCCCAAAACCCCTTTTAAAATTCCCCTAAAAAACCAAAACCCACCTTAAAAATTCAAACAGCCCCCCTCTACCTACCACATCGAATAAAAAAAATTAACCCTTTCAGAACCCCTTTAAACAACACCCTGCCAAAAACTCCCACTCAAAATATGCAAATTCAAAATCTGACCCACCACAAAAATCCCCCAAAATTCCCCGACCCCAAAACTGAAAACCAAATTTAGATAACTTAAAACCCCGAATTTTTAAATATAAAAAACGCTATTTACACATTTTAAAATTAAATAAATTAAAATTTCGGGTCAAGCGACCACTTACCTGAAAGAAGAATTTCCCCCTTCGCGACGACCCCCGCTGGTTCCGGTCCTGGTCCTCCGGTTTTCAAAAGGGAACTAAAACAAAAAAACTTCCGAAGCCGGCCCAAAATCTAGGCCCCAGCTTCGGCCTACACGTGAAAGTGCGCGCCCGCGATTCGTGCATGTGGCGCGCCGCCTCATGCACGAACCGCTTCGCTCCTCCCGCCTCTCCTTTTCACTCCTGCACATCGCAGGCCTCCGCCGTCATGCCAGCCCAAAAGTTGCCTCAATCGGCCCCGAAAACGGCCGCGCACCACCCAGACTCGTCCCTCCACACCCTGGGACGTACCCAACCGTCCCCAGGCTACGAAACGGCACCGCTGCCCCCCAGAACGGCCCGAAAAATGACCACAGCCTCCCCCACTTCCCGAACGGGCCTAAAATCGGGCCCGCACAGCTAGCGTCCATAACGCTGCCCCCTGCAACACGAATCTCCCGGAAAAAAGAACAAAATCTCCGGACCGGCCCCAGACCGATCCATTTCGCTGCTGCCTGTGTCCCCGGAAACAATCAAGACCCCCCTGAGACCCCAAGTAAGTCATTTTTAATTTTTCTTCCCTCTTTAACCCCCTGTTACAATAAGATATTTTTCTCTCTGTGATTCTGCAGGAGAGAACACAGCTTTATTTCTTTTTTGCAGATAGCAATGTATTGTTTTTCTCCTTGGATGTTCTGCAGGTCCTCCTTAAGTTGGCTCATACGGTGTGGATGTAGTTCCTCCATGTTTCTTATGATTTCATCCCTTTGGGTTTTTATCATTTTCTTCTTCTTGTAGAGTTGATGTATAAGTTCATTTTTTAGTTTCTGAATAGTGCGTTTGCAGAGTTCCTCTGCATAGTCAGAATTATAAGTAGTAGCCAAAGGATTTTTGATTCTCAGCCCTTTAGGAATGATGTCATTCTTCTTGCAGATTGCCAGAAACTAAAGTTGACTGTTCACTTTTCTTTCTTTTTCCATAAGTTTGCTCATTTGCTTTTTCATGCGACTGTATGCGGTATCTTCCATCTTGAGTAAAAAAAATTAATCTTACTGCTGTGTTGTAATATATGGTAACATATATTAAATGTTTTTTCCTGGGGCTCTGGGGGGGCTTGTGCCAGGGTTTTGGTGAATGCTGCTGGCTGGAAAAGGTTTAAAGTTTAGTTTGGGAATTGTTAATAGAGTTAGCTGAAGAAAGTGTGAGATGTTTCTTAAATATGGTTTTATTTTTCAAGAAATAAACCATGATTAAGTGGGGATTGTACTATAAAAGTTTTCTTGCTGTTTTGGGTACACGTCAGGTTAAAATTAACTTTGAAATTCTCTGTGTAGTAAGTTTTGCAGTAACTTCTATGGGGGAGGGAGATTCTAAACAGATCAGAGAAAAAGAAAACTGTCTTTCTCTGACAAGCTGATTGGTTGAGTGATGTCAGATCCTTTAGGGGGGGGTGAGTTGCCAGGGCGACTGGGTGAGCTGAAGAGAAGGGCTGTGAACATGGAGTGAGAAAGAAAAAACGTATGTTGTGAGTCTGTATAATGTAAGAGGAATAAAAGTATATTTTATGAGTTTAAAGTGAAATGTGATATTGAAAAAGGGTACTTTAATATTGAAAGTGAGTGAAGGTGAGCTTTGGTGCTGAGAATGAGATGATTTGAGCTTAAAAGTGAGTACTTAAATAAACAGACTGCCTTTCTTATGGTTGTATTGCTGAATACATGTGGGGAAACCTGATGTGTTCTGGGTGAGAGAGAGTTGTACTTATAGAAAGCTGTGAGAAATTTTAAACCAAATTTAGTTTGGTTTGGAGTGAAACAGAGGTATGTCCCTGCATGCAGTGAATGGAATGGTTAAGTTCTAAGGGAATTTAAGGTCAAGGAAGGTGGAATGAGAGTCTGTATGCTCAGGTATTAAGTGGACACATGGCTGCCTACTCTTTTTAGAATAGGGGAAAACAGTTGAGACTCAGGTTCTGAGAGACTGTGATTTCTGCTGGTAGTTATACTAAGTGAAAGAGACTATAAGGGTGTCAGGAAAAAGTGTGTAAGGATTTTAACTCTGACACAGGGGAAGGACTGAGAGGTGAATCTGTGATTTGAAGAAAGAAGCCATTAAGCTGTGTCTGTGGGAAAGGTGTGTTGTTGATGAGAGTTCTGAGTTCAGTACAGGGTTTGGAATCAGACTGCAGATTAAAGAAAATCCAGCACTGTTTTTGTATGAGTATGCTATATTCTCCAGATTGATCTGATAGCTGTGCAGGGAAATGTTATGTTTATATGTGAAGTCTGTAAGATGGAATTTGAATATGGGATGTGTTACTGTGTAAGATCCCTGAAAGGAGTGTAAAAGCTTCCGGCCGCCTTATAGAATAGGGAATTTACAGTGAGAAATAGGCTGTGAAGTAAGTCCTCCTTTAACTTATTTTATTTCAATTAGAGAGTGTGGCCACAGTATTGAGAACTGATTAATTGTCACCAGAGAGGAGTCAGCGCCTGAAAAAGCCAGGGAGTTGTAAGGTTTTTCTTCCCTGATTATTTTCTTTATAAGTGAGGTTTAGGAAGAAGAAATCTGGAGAAAGTATCCTCTGAAGGGTTCCGGCTAAGCTCCAATGCAAGAAAGACCTCACCTAAATAAATTCAACCACAGCTAAGTGACATTGGCAAAGGGTGTTGAAGGACATATAATTTTTTTTTGGTTTACAACATGTTAAGGGAAAACTAAAGAACAGAACAGCATCAAATATAAAAAAAAAAACCATGTTTTCCTGACTTGCTAAGTGTTCTGGGTTCAAGTGAGATCCTTGCACAAACATCTATAATACCCATAAAGACTCAAATTCTGACATCAATAGCAAGGAAAGAGTATTAAAACAAATATCTGATTTTGACAAAAAGACAATTTAAATACTTATCTGAAAAGGTTCTTTTCTGCCTTTTTAGGTGAAACAGACAAAGTTAAGGGTATACATGTAGTTCTACATTTGAATGTTGAATATGTTATTGCAATTCTATTAAGCCTCACACTAATTGTGAATTTGAGTTTATTTGAATGAAAATTTGCTTGCATTTGTATTCAATAAAGAAAAAGATAATTTGTAAATCTGAAGGTGCGGTTCTTCCAGTTCAGGAACAAATAAATTTAGCTTCTTTTCCTCCTTTATTCTTTGAGAGTAAAGGACGAGGTTAGTTTATTTGTTCCACTCCCTCGGCTGTGAGTGTGTGTTCCCTGGATATTCGCCACGACTACAACCATCAGGTATCTGGGAGCACATCACTACAGTCCAGCCGAGAGGGGTGGTAACAGTGTTCTGTATCAGCTGCAATTTTTTAAGATTTTTGGAAAGTAAACCAAAAAAAGGACTTTACAGTAATCCAAATGAGGCAGTATAAGCATTTGGACTAGCAAGGCATAAGCATGCTGGTCAAAGAAAGACATGACTAAATGTAACTGCCACAGTTTAAAAACTATTGTTTGCCAGAGTTGATTAATATGTGGTCCATAGGTTAAAGAGGAATCAAGCAAACTCCCCAATACTCTTGATTCTGTTTCCACCTTCAGAACGTTATCAGTAGACAAAATCAAAGAGGTAGGAATTTCAATACCCCGAGTTGTAAACCACAGTACCTCAGTTTTTTGGGGTTCATCTTCAGTTTATTACCTATCTTGTATTGCATTAATCCCAATCGTGACAGAGTTACCAAATCATGATGTAAGTCTGGGGACTTGCAAGAACAACATAATATTGTCAACATAGGATAACAGTAATTACCCTAAACCCAACTATCCTGCTGAGAGATGAAATAAAAAAGTTAAAAAGAACCTGGGACAACGGGGATCGTTAGGGAAGGTTCCCAGATTAAAAAAGCAACAGCGAAAAGACTTGCTCCTCAGTGCTCCTTTGGAGAGTAGCTTGAATACTGGAGTCTTTTGCGAGAACGTTTTTCCAGAATTCTATGCTCATGTCCTATGCCTCCTACCAGTTCCTTATGGAACTGTACATGTGTGACATATGCAGAATAGCAGAATTTGCCAACATTCTCCCCAGGGAGAAGGCTGAAGAGCTACTTGGGCTAGTAGACAAAGGGAAGAAATACGGAAAATATATTGTCGATGAGACCTGTGAAATTTTAGATATGACATTGAGAACTTCTGCAGTGGATACTTGTGCACACAGACTTGCCTGATTGAGTACCTCAGATTTAAGATTTGATATGCAGGAAAATCTTACTGATGCAGTGGAGAGAAGCCCTTCAGAGATAAGGTGCAAGAGGCAGCAGCTCTCATCTACATGAGTAATAGAGAGCCTCTCCAAACCCACTTCCAACCCAGTCTCCTCTTCCAGGAGGTATCACATCAGGGGACAAGTCAGATCTTACTACTCTCAAAGGTATAGCTATCCTTCATTCTCCTGCTTGTTGCAAACTAGACAAGGATCTTGCACTCATACTATAGGGCCCAGAAACCTGAAGGGGCTCCATAGCCAAAACCAGAGACAGGGTTTTAATTGCCTCCAAGAAAACATTGCCTCAGTTATTGCATCTATTCTGGTTAACTTGCTGATAGGAGTGAAGCTAAAGTTTTTTTGCACATCAATGGCCCCTTGTAACCTCAGACTAGTGGGTTCTAAGTATAGTCCAAATGGAATACCGTGACTTCCAATATGGCACTCAGGGGAAGGAACTCCAAAGCTGAAGCTACCCCTGCAGTGGTATAAATTTATTTCTCGCAGTTTGAATTCCATAATTGAGAGTGTAGTAGAGGGAAGGATGGAGCAAACATGTGATGCAGCCATGCCGAAGCAATTGAAAGCTAAACCAATTGAATTCCAACCTGACAGCCACCATAAAAGAGCTCTATGGAACCAAGGATTCTTGATCCACACTGGAAGGCATAAGGCCTGGTGTGATGGACTCTTTGCATTCTTGCTTAGAACCCAGCTGAAAGAGAATTAGCAAAGGATGGGAACAGGTATTTATGCACTCTTCAGGAGGTTCTAAGTGAGGTGTTGCAATTTCAATTTGTGTCAATATGCCTTTTGCATACAGCGGCCATTAACGAGCAGGTATACTCTCATTAAGGGCACTGCAGCCTGCTGCTGCTTTATGCATAGGCCCCTAAGTTACCTAAAGATACAGCATAGCTGCTAACGTTTTCTATTTCTAGAGCAATAAAGTTAATTGTGGATCACTGAAAAGCTAACACTAACCTGAGTGTTCATGTGTGATAGAATTCTCTCTGCTTAACTTGCAGCAGTGAGTTAGTGGTAAATAAAAGCAATGCTTTTATGAGTTAATCTCAAAAATGAGCCCCTTTAGAGAAATATCTAAATATGTAAGCAGTATTGCCATTGTCTCTTACCTGCTTTAGCATTCATACTCTCCAAAATACAAACAAAAAACCGGAGTATCAAGACAGATAACTATGGAAGAACCTGTGCTATCAAATCTTTCTGAGTGATTTTCATGGAAGATAGCACATTCCTATAAACTATCACTTGTACCAATATTTTAAGCTGAAATTTTTTTTTATTACCTTTCTGTAAGTGAAAGAGGAATTCTCAGATGTTTTACTCACCCATGCAGAGATATCCACTACAATAGTGGACTACCACCCTAGAGAGTGGACAAGCTTCACAATCATTGAATATCCTCACAGAATTTTTTAAGCACATCCTGTGACTCCATATATCTATATACTTATCCTTACATAAATGCAGCAAAACAAGACAATTACTGATTGTTATAACCTAAAAGTGTTCTTTTAAAGTAACTTTACAATCACTTATTCCCCATATAAATATAATACTGCACACACATTCTTCTAATCCAATTATTCTTGGCAGTATAATGTTACTTCTCAAAATATTGTATCTGTGCTCAAAATATACCAACAGAAATATAAAGGCACAACACTTATCTCATAGCTGCTGAGTGGGCAAAGATCCCACACAGCAGCCACTACACCATGACTCCTCTTCTATACTCTGAACTCCTAATGGTCCAATTACTCTGTCTGGCAGGATCCCTACTCATTTCCACTCAAAAAAAAACCCATTTCTACGGGATCTCAATCCTCTTAAAACTGTAGATTATAATGCTACTTGGTCCACTTGTTCTGTCCTCTAACAGCCTCACGTGACACTAAAATGTGTTTAATGCCTTTACTGTTATTCTCACTTCTAAGGATTTTGACTGCTGCAGTCCTCACTGCAAAGTTGTGTGAGCAATGCATTGTGTGTATTGTAGTTTCACAGGTAATGCAGCCGCACCTGCCTGTCTGTATAAGGACTGTTGCTATTGCTACAAAGACCTCTCCTCTTTCTCAGCCAAGTTTGGCACCTTTTTCTATCTGCTATCATTTCCTGGTCATTCTTACTATCTGTGTCCTGAGAGGTCAGCCAGGTATAACCTTTCCCTCCAACCAGTGGCGTACCAAGGGGGGGGGGGGGCGGTGGGGGCGGTCCGCCCCGGGTGTTGGCAGGTGGGGGGGTGCTCCGTCGTCTGCTGTCACCACCCTGCGTTTTTTTTAAATCCATGCAGCGACGCAGGTATCTGCTCTGCTGTGAAAAAAGAAAATCGCTTCTCGTTGGCGTCGGCCCTTCCTTCGCTATGTCCCGCCCTCGAGGAAATAGGAAGTTACCTCAAAAGAGGGCGGGACATAGCGAAGGAAGGGCCGACGCCAGCGAACGAAGCGATTTTCTTTTTTTCACAGCAGAGCAGATACCTGCGTCGCTGCATGGATTAAAAAAAAAAAAGGTGGTGGCAGGAGAAGAGGGCTCTGTCGCTCTCCACGGAGGGGGGGGGGGCTCAGATGGGAGAAGGGAATGGGGGAGGGGTGGGGGAGCTCAGAGGGGTTCTAAGAGGGGAGAAGGGAATTGGGGTGGGGGGAGCTCAGAGGGGTTCTAAGAGGGGAGAAGGGAATTGGGGAGGGGTGGGGGAGCTCAGAGGGGTGCTCACAGGGGAGAAGGGAATTGGGGAGAGGTGGGGGGAACTCAGAGGGGTTCTAAGAGGGGAGAAGGGAATTGGGGAGGGGTGGGGGGAGCTCAGAGGGGTTCTAAGAGGGGAGAAGGGAATTGGGGAGGGGTGGGGGGTGCTCACAGGGGAGAAGGGAATTGGGGAGGGGTGGGGGAGCTGAGAGGGGTGCTCACAGGGGAGAAGGGGATTGGGTGGGGGTGCTCAGAGGGGAGAAGGGGTCAAGCTGGAACTGGGGTCTGACAAGGGGGCAGGTGGGAGAATGGGTCTGGGGCTGAAAAGGGGGGATGCAAAGCATGTGGTGGATGAAGGGGGCTGAAAAGGAGGGTATTTGGGATAAGGGGGCTAGAGCTGGAACTGTGGGCTGAAACGGGGCAGGGGCTGAAACTGGAGGCTTTAAAGGGGACAGGGAGAACTGGCTGGGGCTGAGCTCAAGACTGGTGAGAGAAAAGGGCTGGGAGATGTGGGCTGGGGCTGAAACTAGGGGCAGGTGAAACTGGGGGCTGAAAAGAGGGGGCAGAGAGAGAGGGGACAGACCCTGGATGGATGGGAGGGCAGACGGATTGAAGGGGCAGAGAGAAAGGGCAGATGGTGGGTGGAAAGGGGAGAGAGAAAGAGTGCAGACTGGGGCAAATGGTGGATGGAAGGGAGAGAGAGGGCAGACAGTGGATGGAAGGGACATTAGAGAAGGCAGACACTGGATGGCAGAGAGAGAGCAAAGACAGATCCTGGATGAAAGGAAGACAGTGAAAAGAAGATGAGGAAAGCAGAAACCAGAGAAAACAAACTGTAAATATATATTTTTATTATTTTGCTTTAGGATATAGTATTGTAGCTGTGTTGTTTATAAATAGAACATGTAAATAAGGTAATCTTTTTATTGGACTAATTTTAATACATTTTGACTTAACTTTCAGAGAACAAACCCCCCTTCCTCAGGTCAGGATAGGATACTGTAACAGCACTATACTGTACTGACCTGAGGAAGGAGATTTTGGCCTCTGGAAGCCAAATGTATTAGTCCAATAAAATGGTATTATTTTATTTTCTGTATTTGTTTTATTTCTATTTGTTAATTTGTAAAGTGGTGATTGGTATTTGTTAGTTTTTTCAAATTTACATCTGCTGTCTTTATATTTTGCACAGTACTAGGGGACATTTTCTGTTTCTGTGGTGTTGCATTGCATGCAGAGTCTGGCATCGGGGGTTCAGTTTAATTTTAGTCTAAATAGAAAGTTTATGATTACTTATTCTATAGTGGATTAGGGTGTATCTGTGTTTGTGAAAAAGACATGGCTTTCGGTTGGCATTGACTGTGCAGGATCGATGATCTGTACTAATCTGTCTGTTTTCGTTTTACAATAGGTGAATTGATGTTCTAGTGCTCACTGTAGTGTTTAAGATGCTTTCCTTTTCCTTGTGTGACTGGTAGAAATTACTGCTTATGATATGCTAGAATTGCTCTATAGGTCCTGAGTGTTTTGTATTCTCGGTATGCCTAGTACTGGATTTGGGGGGGGGGGGGGTGTTAAAAAATGACCGGCCCCGGGTGTCAACTACCCTAGGTACGCCACTGCCTCCAACTGAGGGCTGTCCTTTAGGACCACCCTTGCTACCTGATGGCAGACTCTGTCCCCATTGGTCTTTTTACCCCCTCCTCCCTGGGCCTGTGTAAGCCCTTCTTGGCCTCTCTCTCCCTCTCTTCATGAGGCATTCTCCATCTTGTTTCAGACAGCACTTGTCCTGCTAAACTCCTTGGAACGAACCTGGTTTTTTTTACCTTGAATACATCTTCCTGATAAGATATTGCACTTTCTAGTCACCCAGCTCTGAACTACTTCTACCTGTTCAATTATTTTCCCACCTCTGCAACAAAGCTGCCTTTCTTCAGATTTCTACTTCCAACCACTGACACAGCTGTCAGAATTATGGGGTCTCTGTGCCCTGGAGCAATACTTCTGAACATCTGAGTGTGAGTAATTAACTATATATATTTAATAAAGGAAACTTCAGAAAATAAAGAGACTTCAGGTGTGTACTGGTGTGCCAAGGTTATACTTCAAGATATTGAGACTTTACAGTTAACAAGTCTTAAGAGGCTTCACACCACTTACAATGTAAAAATGCAAAAGAGGAGGAAAAGACCTCAAAACACCCAGGTGCTCAAGCGAACATTGCAACTTCTGTCTTCACAGCACTCACAGGGTCAGTACATCATCATCAGCCAAAAACCTCCTCATATATATTTTTTAATATTTTTCTTCTTATGTTAGTGTTCAAAAAACACCTGCTCACCACAATCCGTGAACAGCCAACAGTGCAGACAAAACTTATAATAAGCTACTTATCTATTACTTGATCCCGCTGCATAGCTCCTGGAAACACAACTCCCAACAGGGACCTGTTTCGCCCTCCGGTTTTGTCAAGGGAGAATTCAGAAGCGTTCTAAGAATACACATATTACAGCACATCCACAAGCAATCCAAAAAATGACAGTCAAGCAATATCCAGTCTATTGTAACTTACTTGTCTTCTTCTTCAGCACATATTTGCAGCACACTGTTTAAAAGATGGCGCCTCCAAATTAATAAGATGCCCAGAAAGGATGCACCAATCAGCTGTACTCAGCAGATAGTATGGAAAGCACGGCCAATGAAAATACTCCTACAAAAAAGACGCCCATTCAACTGTTGAATTTAAACCCCATGGTTCAAGGGACTGCAGCCGATGAATTCACTGTTGCTCACACTAACAGGCAATCATGGTCTGATTTGAACCTGACCAAATCTGATTGCTCTTTACTATCAAGAGGATTGTCTTTTATTCCAGTTTATGGATTTGATCATTTCTAATTTCACACTGATTTGGAGCATTTTGTGCATAAGCTCCAATTGAAAATTTATTTTGACAAAAAACCTGTGGCGTTTGATCGTTCTAGAGTGTCTCCAAAATCTACTTGGATGTCTCCTATTCCTCTGGATCCTGTAGTGCGGATCTTTAAGGAAGTGGTTTTGCGGGACGTGAGAGCAGCATGTTCTGCTAAACATTTTGGTGATAATTTGACTAAAGATGAAAGGAAATCGCTGAAATTTCTACAGTAGAATGATTGTGTTGTCATCAAACGGACAGACATAGTAACATAGTAACATAGTAGATGACGGCAGAAAAAGACCTGCACGGTCCATCCAGTCTGCCCAACAAGATAACTCATATTTGCTGCTTTTTGTGTATACCCTACTTTGATTTGTACCTGTGCTCTTCAGGGCACAGACCGTATAAGTCGGCCCAGCACTATCCCCGCCTCCCAACCACCAGCCCCGCCTCTCAACCACCGGCTCTGGCACAGACCGTATAAGTCTGCCCAGCACTATCCTCACCTCCCAACCACCAGCCCTGCCTCCCAACCACCGGCTCTGGCACTGACCGTACAAGTCTGTCCAGTACTATCCCCGCCTCCCAACCACCAGGCCCGCTTCCCACCACCGGCTCTGGCACAGACCGTATAAGTCTACCCAGCACTATCCCCGCCTCTCAACCACCAGCCCCGCCTCCCGATCTTGACTAAGCTCCTGAGGATCCATTCCTTCGGCACAGGATTCCTTTATGCTTATCCCACGCATGTTTGAATTCCGTTACCGTTTTCATTTCCACCACCTCCCGCGGGAAGGCATTCCAAGCATCCACTACTCTCTCCGTGAAAAAATACTTCCTGACATTTTTCTTGAGTCTGCCCCCCTTCAATCTCATTTCATGTCCTCTCGTTCTACCATCTTCCCATCTCCGGAAAAGGTTCGTTTGCGGATTAATACCTTTCAAATATTTGAACCTCTGTATCATATCACCCCTGTTTCTCCTTTCCTCCAGAGTACACATGTTTAGTTCAGCAAGTCGCTCCTCATACGTCTTGTAAAGCAAATCCCATACAAAGGCAGGGCAGTGGTTGTGCAGAACTGGAAAGATTATGTTTCTGAAATTTTGTCTCAATTAGCAGACACCTCAGACTACAAGCCCCTGATTGAAGATCCCACACCGCGTTTGCAAGATACAATTAAGGAAGTGACTATGAGAGGGGGTGGAGGCTGGTTTTTTAACCTCCAGGGAATTTAAGTTCCTCAGTGTGAAACATTCTGTTGTACCGGTTTTATACACATTACACAAGCACCTAGAGAGTCCACCCGGATGCCCGATCTGGTCTTCATGAGGTTCAATTTTGGAGCCATTATGTATTCTTGTGGATTACATTTTGAAACCTCAGGTTCCCCTCACCTGGTCATATTTATGTGACCCTAGACATTTTTTGAATATGCTAGCAAATGTTATTCTTCCAGATGATGTACATGTTCAGTTAGTCACCATAGATATAAAATCGTTGTATACCTCAATCCCACAGGATCAAGCTTTAGAGGTACTACAAGATGCACTGGAAATGAGACCTAAACTGGTAGAAGTTCCGACTGATTATCTGGTAGAACTTACAAAAATAGCAATGCATGAAAATGTTTTTCAATTCCAGGGTGATTATTTTTTGCAGCTAAATGGTGTAGAATGGGCACTTCGTTTGCACCCACTATTGCAAATTTATATCTGGCTCTTTTCAAGGAGAAATGGTTGAGGAAGTCCCCTTTTTGAAGTGGATTTTATTTTGGAAGAGGTTCATTGACAATGTTTTTATGTTATGGACCGGCTCCAATGAATCCTTAATAGAGTTTGTGCGATGGTTAAATCGATGTAATGGAGCCATTCAGTTCACTTCAGAATATTCCTCTGTTAGAATACATTTTCTTGTTGTGGATGTATCTCTTCAAGATAGGAGATTTTGCACAACTGTATATAAGAAAATTACAGCTCAGAACACCATCCTTCAAAAACCTCCTCATGTTTTTGGCCGATGATGATGTACTGACCCGGTGAGTGCTGTGAAGACAGAAGTTGCAATGTTTGCTTGAGCACCTGGGTGTTTTGAGGTCTTTTCTCCTCTTTTGCATTTTTACATTGTAAATGGACCCAGTAGCATTATATTCTACAGCTTTTGTTTAAAGAGGATCCCTACTCATGCCCGACACCATGGAGTTTCAATTCGCTGTGCTTCAGGGACTGGATTCAATCTGCCACAATCTGTGGAGAAAATTGAAAGAGTGCGCCCGCCAATATCTAGCATCTTCTGGCACTAGCTCTGGTCATAACAAAGTCATGCTAGAGCCAGTGTCCACAAGCCCAGCCACCTGGGTCTGGGTTCACAGTTACTGGAGAGCTGTAGCATTGTGAAAATCCATCTGCTTCCTTATTTGATAAATGGGCAGTAACTTTTTATGCTGTGGCAACTATATGGGTCTCCTTTGTGGGACTGGAGTTACCCATGAAAGCTGCCAGCATAGGTGCAGGAACTGGAATGCTCTTTAGTGCAGGTTTGGGATTATCTGGGCAATCCGCTTTGACATGTCCTGTACGCCCACATTGATAGCAAGAACGTTCATGCCTAAAGTCTTTAGGTTTTTGGGGAACACTGGAGGGTTTGCTGACAGTCTCTGAGGTTGCAGGGATATTTGGCTTAGGGCCCTGGCTGCCCTTAGATCTGGCTACTGTGAATAAGGATGGCTTCTATTTGACAACCAGGGATGGTTAGCCATAAAGATGTCAGCCAACTTAGCCGCTTTCTCTGGAGAATGGGGCTGGCGATCTTGAACATGTTCCCTCACCTGTGGATAACAACGCTGCAGAAACTACTCCAGGACCATCAGGCTTTGGCAGTCCTCCAAGATTTTAACCTCAGCTCCACTGAGCCAACGCTGATGCTGGTATCTTAGCTGAATCACAAACTCGCTGTGAGGAGTATCATTCACCCCCTTTTGCAAAGTCCGGAACTCTAGTCTATAGGTCTCAGGGGTAATGGCATAACAGTTCAATGAAGCTTTGACACCTCCTCAAACTGGGAGCACGTCTCCATGGACAATCCTTGGAATGCCTCAAGTGCTCTACCAGTGAGATTTCCTTCCAGATATTGTACCCAGTATGTCTGAGGAATCTCATTGAGACAGCAAATTTTTTGAAAGGCAGTTAGATATACATCTAAGCCACCACAGGGTATCATCAAACTGTGAAAACAAGTTGGGCCAAATCCGGGCTGCAGATCCTGCCTCAGGCCTTGGCGCAGGAGTTGGGCTGGAGCTTTGGATGCAAGCCATTTCCATCTCCATCTTTAATTTTTGCAGCTGGAACTCCTGCTACTCATGCTGCTGTTCCTGCACCTTTTGCCGCTGCTCCTTTCGCTGCTGCTGCTATTCCTTTTGCAGCTGGGTTCCTGGTCCTGTTCCTCTCACCGCAGCTGGTCTAGCCGCTGTCACTTTAACATGTAGATCTGTCGGATCTCAGCTGGTGAGGCATCTGGTCCTGTCAACACGGGAATCTGCCCATAAGGGGTCTGCTCTCACCCCAGCACAGCTCTGCACAGGCCAGTCCTGCAGCTCCTCCTTGTTGAGGCCATCTAGTTGCTCTTGTGTTAGGACAAGCATCTGCAGGGTCTGCTGGCAGCTGACAGTCGCCATCAGCACACTGCTAATCTCCTAACACTACCAAAAAAAAAAAAACTGAATAGGAAAGGGACCCTATTACTTCTGGGCAAAGGTCTGTGAAGAAACGCCTAGCCACATGACTGGGGTTATCCTGTGGCCACCTAGAGGGTCTATCCCCAGCACAGCTCATGTCCGTCTGCACCTGGCACTTGTGCTCTACACTAGCACCCTGCTCCTAACTGGGTCACAACCGTCTCTGGGCGAGTCTCCCGCTCTCAAATTATCCCCAGTGATTTCTAGGTTACTAGAGGCCACACTCCCAGTGGTCCCTCAGTTCCCAGAAAGCAATCAAAGGCAAACAGGGCAAACAATTATGTTTATTCTCTTAAAAATATTGAACAGTGGAACAAAAATGTGCAAATAACAAAAGTAACAAGTAACTGAAAAATGGATCAATTAGAAAACTAACTAAACATTTAACTGTCTAAACAATACCTGGAAGGTCAGGACATATAATTCACTGAGCTTCAGCAAAGAGATCCATATTTCTTTCCTCCAAGGCTAAGACTGAAGTGACAACCAGCAACAACTGCTGGGTAATTTCAAACTCCAGGCCAATCAGAGCCCTGTCAACAGGATTTGAAATATATACTGCTTCTTGCTTCCTGGGAGTGGCATCTCAGCCCTGCCTCAGGCGGCATCTTGCCTTGGGCCGCCCCTGGGGTACAGTGTAAACCAAAAGGAAACTTTTTTTGCTGCACAAACAAAATAGCAATCAGTTTTTGTCAAAGACTTAAAACTTAACATAGTAATAGTCACATTAACAATGGTTTCTCCTCTCTTTGGAAAGGTGCAAGTCACATATTCATAAGTCCAGACTTGGCTCTAGTTACGAAACTCAGGTCTGAGTTTTCACAGACAAAAAAATGCACCCTACCTATGCAATCTTCTAGTCATTCTTTTGTAACCCCTGGGTGGTTTGTACAAGTTTTTGGAGGAAAAGTCTGTTATTGAGATGGACATGGGGACAGGGCCGGTCTTAGCAAGTGCGGGGCCCTATGCAGACCAATTTGGTGGGGCCCCATCCTAGCTCCGCCCCACTGTAGTCTCGCCCCCACCGTAGCCCTGCCCCTACCCTAGCTCCACCCCATTGATAAGATTATTCCATTTTTAGAACATTTTTTATTTATGAAATTTCAAATAAAGACAAATGAAGCTAAACTTGTACAAAAAAACCTGATTGAAATAATAAGCACAATGCTATCATTAAACCTCCCCTCCCCAGAAATTATTCAGTTCAAGTCCACTACAATTAGTAGTTCCAATTCTCATAACAAAGAAGAATAAAGGAAAAATATTAAGAAAAGGTTCAGTACTTTCAAATTCCCCTATTACTCTGTAACCCATATATGCAATAAAATAAAATGAAATGAAAAGATATACAATAAAATAAAGTGATGTGTAAAATATAATGTACAATATAAAAAACATATAGACCACCAAGGTATTAAAATTGTTTTAAAATATATACCACAGCTCTCTGACTCAAGAAGACTCCAACTCTGTCTGTCATCCATAACTGTCTGACAACACACAGAAAAAAAATAAGTAAAAACAAATTGTCACAATTAATACCTTATACACCAATATACCAGCCATACGGAAAATGCAGACCGTCAACAATATGAAGCTAGCAAGGGATCATAATACCACAATTCTCATGCAGAGCCACAAAACACCCTTTTAGAGGTAGTGTGTCATGATTTAGGCTCTACACCCTTTCTGATGTTTGGTGCCACCTTAGTAAGGCCAACACACAATCTCTCCACTGCAAAACACTATACACAAACTTGTGCAAAAACACACTCATAACCTTAACAAACTATAAACAGTACTAATTCCAAGGACAGAACGAGCTATAACCTTATGCGTGGCGTGGAAAGGCAACTGTAATTACACCTGGCTCTAAAACACCAGTGCACAACCTAGTGAAAAAAAACAAACAAAAAGGGATTCAAACTATACGCTAGCAGAATACTGCACCTTCCTTGATCACACCTGAAAAATACATGAAGGCAAAATACTGAAATGGAAAGTTACCTCAAGAAGTCAGACTCAGCATGCAGCAATACTACAAAAATTGAAACGTACATGAAAAATATCACAGATGCACATTTCCAAAAACTGACATATTCCAATTAATAAATCCTGAATAAAATAGTTTTTTCTACCTTTGTTGTCTGGTGACTTTGTTTTCTGATCATGCTGGCTCAGTATCCGATAGTGCTTGCTATCTGTTCTCTTAACTCCGTTTCCAGGGCTTCTTTTCCATTTATTTCTTTACTTTCCGCCTTTCTTCTTCATTTCTTGCCCTACATCCGTAAGTAAAAGCTGGGTCCTCCACAGACTTGACTGTCCAGTGGATCCAGCTTCTGCCTATTTTCTATATCCATGTGCACTTTTTCTCCTCTCCTTCCTTTTCCCTCACCTCATCTCCTTCCTCACTCTTACCCTCGCCTCCATCCATGTCCAGCATTTCTTCTCTCTCCTCCATCCACCCATGTCCAGTGACCCTCCTGTCCCCCCTGCCATCCATCTATGTCCAGCAACACCCCCTGTCCCCTCTGCCCTCCCTGCCATCCACCCATGTCCAGAAACCCCCTCCCCTGCCATCCACCCATGTCCAGTGACCCTCCTGTGCCCCCTGCTTTCCACCTATGTCCAGAAACCCCCTCCCCTGCTATCCTCCCATGTCCAGCGACCCTCCTGTGCCCCCTGCCCTCCACCTATGTCCAGAAACCCCCTCCCCTGCCATCCACCCATGTCCAGTGACCCTCCTGTGCCCCCTGCCCTCCCCTGCCATCCACCTATGTCCAGAAGCCCCCCTCCCCTGCCATCCACCCATGTCCAACGACCCTCCTGTGCCCCTGCCCTCAACCTATGTCCAGAAACCCCCTCCCTTGCCATCTACCCATGTCCAGTGACCTTCCTGTGCCCCCTGCCCTCCCCTGCCATCCACCTATGTCCAGAAGCCCCCCTCCCCCTGCCATCCACCCATGTCCAGCGACCCTCCTGTGCCCCTGCCCTCAACCTATGTACAGAAACCCCCTCCCCTGCCATCTACCCATGTCCAGTGACCCTCCTGTGCCCCCTGCCCTCCCCTTCCATCCACCTATGTCCAGAAGCCCCCCTTCCCTGCCATCCACCATGTCCAGTGACCCTCCTGTGCCCCCTGCCATCCACCTATGTCCAGAAGTCCCCCTCCCCTGCCATCCACCCATGTCCAGCGGACCCTCCTGTGCCCCTGCCCTCAACCTATGTCCAGGAAACCCCCTCCCCTGCCATCCACCCATGTCCAGCGACCCTCCTGTGCCCCCTGCCCTCAACCTATGTCCAGAAACCCCCTCCCCTGCCATCCACCCATGTCCAGTGACCCTCCTGTGCCCTGTGCCCTCCCCTGCCATCCACCTATGTCCAGAAGCCCCCCTCCCCTGCCATCCACCCATGTCCAGCGACCCTCCTGTGCCCCTGCCCTCCCCTGCCATCCACCCATGTCCAGCGACCCTCCTGTGCCCCTGCCCTCAACCTATGTACAGAACCCCCCTCCCCTGCTATCCCCCCATGTCCAGCGACCCTCCTGTGCCCCCTGCCCTCCACCCATGTCCAGCAACGCGACTCTCCTCGTTCCCCTGCTCCCCCCCCCTCCAGCCACCTGAGCCCCCCTCCCCGACCCACCAAACGACCCTCGTCTACCACCCGACCCACCCGCACCTCACCTGACCCAGCATTTTTAAAAAAGCTACAAGCGGCAGTGCCTCCTCACGTCCGTGAAAGAAGAAAAGTCGCTTCGTCCATTGGCCGGCCTTCCCTCATGTCCCGCCCTCTGATGTAACTTCCGCAAGGGCGGGACATGAGGGAAGGCCGGCCAATGGACGAAGCGACTTTTCTTCTTTCACAGATGCGAGGAGGCACTGCCGCTTGTAGCTTTTTAAAAAATGCTGGGTCAGGTCAGGTGCCGGCGGGTCGGGTGGTAGACGAGGGTCGTTTGGCGGGTCGGGCAAGGGGGGCTCAGACGGGGGAGGGGCTCAGATGGCTGGAGGGAGGTGGAGCAGGGGAACGAGGACTGGAGAGTCGCGTCGCTGGACATGGAGGGCAGGCGAGCAGTGGCGGTGGTAGGAGAGGCGAGGCAGACTTGAGGCGGGCCGCGCGTGGGCCCCCTTAGGCGCGGGGCCCTATGCGGCCGCCTCGGTCGCCTCTGCCTAAGACGGCCCTGCATGGGGAGCCACTGTTTGCCCTAGGATTGGTCGCATGGAATGTTGCTACTATTTTGGGTTTCTGCCAGGTACTTGTGACCTGGCTTGGCCATTGTTGGAAACAGCATTCTGGGCTAGATGGACCACTGGTCTGACCCAGTATGGCTATTCTTTGTTCTTTTGAGAGTAGATCAATTCCTTGTTTTTACTCTCAGGAGAAAGAAGTGGCTTTGCCCTATTCACCTGGCTAAAATGATTTATGCACGTATCCTATTGTGGATTGCTAGAACTCCATTTTAATCATTGTAGAAACCAAAAGATATTTTATATGTTCAACTGCTTTTAAAGGTAGGAGCAATCTCATCTGCATCTTTCTGGTGCAAAAGGTTTCTCCCCAGATATATATTATAGCTTTTCTTCTAGTATATATGTCTTCTCACTATATGCTAATTACTTATATAAATAAAAATAACTTGATCTGACGATTAATCAGTTATTTTATACTTTTCAACATGACTTTGTCACAGTTGTGGCCTGCCTACTGCATCTTATGTTCAGACTTACTGTTTCTCTGTTCTCTAGCTCTGTGACCTCTCCAGTCTGCCTTTTTTTCCTGTTGTTGTTTCTTCCTGTTAGGCCAAGCCTTGCGTTTGTCTCCATGCTTGGCTTCATTTCCTACTTGTGACATCATCAGCCTATCCTTTATAAGGACCAGGGAGCTTTCCTACGTTGCCTTTGGCAAACAGGTCTATTTCTCTTTTTCTTGTTGTATTGTTGTTTGACTCTGAGGGACACTGGTCTCTTTTGTTATTGCTGTGCCTTTGGGCACCGGCCATGAGCCTCTGTGTGAGTGGTTTTTGGTTTCAATCTGTTGTATTACTTCCCTGTTTAGGTTTTGTCTGTTCAAGCAAAGCCCTCTTGTGTTTCTCTCTGTATGTTGTTCTTGCTTTTAAACCTGTATGGTATGTAACCTGGGGCCTCTAGGGCAGCGAAGGATAGAACAATCTCCTCCAGCCACAGGCTCCCAGTACAGTCAAGAAATACATGTCCACCACAACTTCAATCTTAAGGACTTTATTCCATGCAGGTTTCTAGTAGACCTGATCACAGTTCCAACAGCAGCATTCACCTTCAATTTAAGCACATGTAAGCCACCTGAAAGTGTGTGGTAAATAGCCCCCTTTAAGCAGTAGGCTATCAGCACCTACCAGGATTTAATACAGGCTCACAGTCAGCTCCAGTCTGGGCTCTTTATCCAGTGCACAGTAAACAGTAGTTCATCCAAAATAGGCAGTTCATTCAGTTCATCATCACAGTTAAACCACAAAGCAGAAGTTTCTACCTCCTACTTCTTTACCTTCATGATGGGTTCAATACTGTAGGGACTTCTCTACCCAAGAGTTTTCAGCGCAAATACTTTTGGGACTTTCTCCTCCAAGGGATTCCACCCTGCATCTGCTTCCCTCTACCCCCCTCTCTCCTCCTCCTGGGACTCCTTCCCACCTGCCTAATCAATCCCTGGCTTCTGCTACCACAACCAATCATTCTCTTTCCATTAGCTTCCCCCACACCCATACCAGCTGAGTTGAGCATTAGACTAATGATGAGCTCCTGCACACAGGGTTTCCTATCTCTCTTTCCCCCTAGTGGCAGCCAATCTACACGTCCTGCCAGTTTACACCCATGTCTTCCCCTATTGCAGCTAGGAGTCTAGTCCGGGTTCTTCATCTCACCCCCTGGCTCCTTGCCTGCAATGCCTTCTGGGACTTGTATTTCAGACTGAAACTGCCTTAACCCAACTATTCTGGATGTGACTCTATCACAATGGATTACTAGCCTGTTAACTTTGCTTCCAAGCAAAGCCCTGTTCTGTTTTTCTGTGTGTGGTTCTGATTTGAACCTGAATAGATTCCTTTCTTGTTTATCTAGGCTCTCCAGCTTAAGCGTGTTCTGTTTCCTTGTGTGGTTTCCCTTGTTACCTTTCACTGTGAGAGCCAGTTGCTGCCAGCCCAGCTGCTTTTCTTGATTACTTTGCTTCCACAGCCTAGCTGCTTCTCTGATTACTTTGCTCCCATGCAGCTGGGTGTACTCTGTCTCTGCCTGCTTTTCCCTTCCTTTCCTGGCTGAGTTCTGGTAAGAACATTGTTTTTCCCTTTGTTTGCTTTAAAATTTTGACTGCAGTGTAAGCCCTGTTTCTTTCTGATGTGTTTTAGAAGCAGCCTTCCCTTTAGCATGCTTTAACTCTTTGTCTGTTGTGTCTGTCTCCTGATTCTTGTGAGCATGTCTCCTTATCTGATTTGTGTATGTAAAGGCAGCTTTCCCTGTTTGCTAGCTTTTCCCTTTGTCTCTAGTGTCTGTTATTTGACTCTGTGGCACAGCCTTGTGTATTCTTATGAGTGGCTTCCCTTTACCTTTGAGTCCTGTATGCCTAGCCTTGTGTATTCTTGTGAGTGGATTCCCTTGACCCTTGAGTGCTGAGTGGCACAGCCTTGTGTATTTTTATGAGTGGCTTCCCTTTCCCCTAAGTTCTGTATGGTACAGCCTAGAGTGTATTCCTATAGTTGGCTTCCCTTTTCTTTTGAGTGCTGTGTGGCACAGCCTAGTGTATTCCTATGAGTGGCTTCCCTTTTTCATAAGTGCTGTATGGTACAGCCTAGAGTTTATTCCTATAGTTGGCTCCCGTTTTCTCTTTAGTGCTGTGTGGCACAGCCTAGTGTATTCCTATGAGTGGTTTCCCTTTTTCCTTGAGTGCCTATTGGCACACCCTTGAGTATTCCTTTGAGTGGCTTCCCTTTTCCCCTGAGTGCTGTATGGTACAGCTTAGAGTGTTCCCTCATGAGTGGCTTCCCTTATCCTTGAATTCTGTATGGCATAGCCAAGTTCTGTTCCTGTTGTGTGTTTGAGCCAGGTTCTGTCCCTGCTCTGTATTTGAGCTAGTTCTGTCCTTTTCCCTGTCAAGCCAAGTCCCTCTCAGAATCCTGTTCCAGCCAAGCCAAGCCTGTTCCAGAATCCTGATCCAGCCAAGCTAAGCCAAGTCTGTTCCAGAATCCTGTTCCAGCCAAGCCAAGCCTGTTCCAGAATCCTGTTCCAGCCAAGCCAAGCTCGTTCCAGAATCCTGAATCCTGTTTGAGAATCTTGTTTGAGAATCCTGAATCCTGTTCCTGCCTTTTGTATTGTCTTGCTTGTTGTATGTCTTCAGTGTGCTCCGTCTATTTGACATGTCTGGTATCCTGTTTGTATTCAGTGCCTGGTTCACCTCTGCTCTGCGCCTCCCCAGAGGACTTGTCTGCTGCAGCCCAAGGGCTCACTATCCCGGGTTCCTTGACAAACTTATCATGGCAAAAAAGTGTTCTGTTTATATCTATTTACCAATTTCTCCACTGCATTAATTCTGTCAGAGTTTAATTGCCATTTTTCATTAGCATCTTTACCTAATGATGTAGAGACCTCTAGTGGCTCTACCAAGTAAATCTGTTGATATTGTTTTAAAACCAAAGAACTTTCCAGGGTTCACTGCTAGTAAGGTAAGAGTAGGAAGACTCAACACCAAATGGAAGTAAGCATTAATCCATAAATATTACAGATGAAGGATGATTTCTGTCTTTGGATGAACAAAGCCATTGCACTTCTGCACTTGATTTACCAAGCCGTTGGACAACCAATGTCTGAGTAAGAGGCTAAAGGGAGCCTGAAGACGAAAAACAAGAGAAGGGATTTTCTGATCCTTAAAGAGAAGTATAAAAAATCAGGACAAAACTTCCAGAAGTGAAGTCCATGGATGGTAAGGGTTCCAAAGGACCTGTTCTTGATTCTCAGACCAGTTTCCCACAGTTAAAAGGTATTGGACTGGCAACCAGAGATGCCAAGGATGAAAGAGTGAGATTTACCATACCAAGGAGTGAGACTGAAGGCCAAAGAGTGAGATTTTTCAGACAGTGCATCCAAGATATAAATCTGCAATGATTTGCATGTAATACTGCTTTGCAAATGAATCAAGTCAGCATTAAGTGAAATTGTTTTTTCTTTGGAGCCTCTGAAAGAAAACAAAGTAGGGAACAATTTGGGTAAATGTTTTGAGCTGAAAATTGTTTTCCACCCAGTAGTTGGAAGTATGTACATCAGTTTCAGAGTACATGTACTCACAGTAAATGGAAAGGGCGGGGGAAGCAGTTGGCAGGAAGGTGTGCTCAGATTTCTTCCGACTGGTTAGACCAGTTGGTTCACTTCTCAAAGGCTTCACTTTCATGAAAGCAGTAATCAAGATCAGTGCACTGGTACTGAAGCTCTGATGAGTGAGATGTAGGGCTCAAAGAGCATGAGAGTGAGAGAGAGAGCTTTCAAATGACACACTTCTAATGAGCGAGATTTGCATCTCTGGGTAACTGAGTAGAAAACAGAGATTTCCTTCTTAGAAGTCTCAGGAGCTAGCCCTAGTGTTTGGAGTTGCAGGGTCTAGGAAGTGGTGTTTCTCTTCCTAGGGGTGGAGGCTATGAAGAGTTAAATTATGATTTCTAATACTTTATGCTCTGCAATTTCTTATTAATTTTACCTGTCTAGATAGTTAAAGACTTTGAATATACTTTTAATGGTTCACAATACATGTTTGGACTGGACTGTTAGGAGTAGAGAGTGAGAGGAATATGTGAACCCTGGAGCCAACAGCCTCCCACCTCTAGCTGATCCCATATCTTTGGAGCTGTTACTCTAGAGAAGGGAAGCTACTTCCCCTGGAGTATGTACCCCATGATGTCCTCAAAGAGTGAGTTACCCATTGAAGAGTGACAGCTGGGGGAGGGGGTATGCATTTGGAAGTCCAATCATTACCTAGTCAAGAAGTCTGTAACAATTTGGTTAATAACCTCTATAGAGATGTCTCCACCAGGACAATGATTAGGTATTAGAATATGGCCAATGAAAGATGTCAATTAAGCTCCAGCATAGTTAGTCATGTGGACAAATTGCTAAACAGATGATAACTGATCATTCTTTGCTATCATAACCTGCATTGAAAGAAGAAATATGATAAGGAGCTTACATTCAAAGCATATGGACATCTCAAAATGCCCCAAATGGACATCCATATGCTTGAAATTCCAAATCCCAATTTTGCAAAGGCAGAAAAGGGACATCCAAAACTGCAATATGCCCAAACAGCAAGGGACATGTTTTGGGTGGGACTAGGGACAGCCCAAAATGAGTACGCTCAACAGCATTTACCAAAAGAGAAGAAACTTACTAAAGCCTAAAAAGAAGGACACCCTAAGTTAGACCTGTTTCAGTCACACCCAAGGTACAAAAGGTTGCTCTGATTGAGCAGCTGACCACTGGAGGAATTAAGGTACAACACCTTCTTAATCCCACAGTGGTTGTTGTCCCCTTTCCACTCCCCTGAAAGTGAAACTGAAAGAGGATACCAGGCTCTATGACAGCTTCAGGTATTATGGGCATTCTTAGCAAAACGAAAAAGCAAGTCTGAGGAGTATCCTAATGGTTAGTGCAGTGGATGTTAACCCAAGGGGTCCAAGTTTAAATCCTACTTTAACTTTTTTTTTTTTAAATATTGTGAGCCCTCCAGAAACAGAAAATACCTACTTTACCTAAATATATAAGCCACTTGCAAGCCTGAAGGTTATTGGAGTGGTGTACATTTAGGTACAGTAGGTATTTTTCTGTTCCTGGAGGGATCACAATAATAATAATAATAAGGGATCATAATAATAATAATAATGTAATCTACTTGGATTTCAGCAAAGCCTTTGATACGGTCCCCCACAGAAGACTCGTGAATAAGCTGAAAGGGCTGAACTTAGGACCGAAAGTGGTGAACTGGATAAAAAAACTGGTTAACCGACAGGTGGCAGAGGGTGGTGGTAAATGGAATCTGTTCGGAGGAAAGGAAGGTGAGCAGTAGAGTTCCTCAGGGGTCGGTGCTGGGGCCTATTCTGTTTAATATATTTGTGAGAGATATTGCTGAAGGGTTGGAAGGAAAGGTTTGCCTTTTTGTGGGTGACACGAAGATTTCTCTGGATGCTTCCTAAAAAGAAAAGTAGAGAGGAAAAAAGAGAAGAAACAAAGAGTAGGGAAAATAAAATAAAAAGATAAAATAAAAAGGATAGACAGGAGCAAAGGAAGATAAGAGGAGGGAGGAAAGGAGGCAAGAGAAGCCAAAGGGTAACATGGTGGGAGAGATAAGAATGCAAGTAAAATGTGTTTTGCAGAGTGAGGATGGAAGACAAGGTTGCCTCTCTTCTCATCAAAGAAAGAACAAAGAAGAAATGGGAGCAACTATAGCAGTTTACAAAGACTTCAGTGACATTATCCCCCAAATTCTATAATGCCAAATTTGCAATTTAATTACAAAATGAGCCAATTATTGCTAATAATTGGCTTTGTAACAAGTAATTATTGGTAGTGATTAGATTTAGCCCCCTTTTACAAAACTACAGTAGTGGCTGCTGCTTGGCAATGTTGACAGTCCATCTAGACTGTGATATTATATTCTTGATCATGGTCTTTCTTTGATGTTTCTGGGGCAGACCATAGAAGTCCACCAGACTCTGTCCTTATGTTCCAACTATCTGAATCCATCTCATCATTTGCGAAACACAGACTGTAAAAGTCTGCCCAGCAGTGTCCTCACATTCCAAATTGCTGGAGTTTCTGTCAAAGCCCTCTCCAGGCCATCCTAAACCAGACTGCCATATGCGGAACCCAGACCATACAAGTCTGCCCAGCACCGGCCTTAATTTTTACAGCCAGAGTCACCATCTAAGCACCACTTGACATGCAAAAACACATTTGGGATCCTGTGTGTTCATTCCATGCCTTTTTGAATTCCATCACCATTTTTCTCCATCACATCCTAAGGGGAGGGGGGCATTCCAGGCATCAACTACCCCCTCCGTGAAAAAGAATTTCCTGACATTACTCCTATGTAATCAAAACAACATATCTACACATCTTCCCAAGGATGCTTAATTCATAGTGCACTACATGTCAGAATCTCCCTCTTAAGCTGATCGCACATTTCTCCATTAAGTTGATCTTAGGCACGTATTTTGCGCATGCCTAGTGTTGCACTTTTTGGTGCGAGTTTGATCTATTTAAATAACGGGCTGTACATTCCATATCCCTCTTTGAAACGTTTGCCTAACTGCTGTTTGCAGACTTTGGAGTATCATTTTATATTGTTTGGTAAGCAAGAATCTTTTCTTTAAAACCTAGTGCGGTTCTCTTGTTTATTAGTATACTCAGCCGTATAATAATTTTTTCCTTGAAGCTATCTATATTTGTCTTCCCAATGGCATGTACTGTCAGCTCTGCACAAACAGTATCAGAAAAAACTAAAAAAACTACTACAATATGGATTACAATTGTTTACTGAGTCTCTTAGATGTTTGACTGCAACGTTTTGTACTTCTATACATTTGAATTTTTTAAGTCTTAGATGTGAGCTTTTCAATGACATGCTACAAAGTTTTACAATAGAGACAATTGATCGTATATAGCACTTGTACCAGTTTAGGTTTTATGTACGCAATGCATAGCTTCCTTTTTCACATAACTCGCATTGGGTCACTGTTAGTTTTTATAATTATAATCATATCCAAAGAGCTTCCTCACAAAAAGGAGTGGTTGGCTTGGTTATGGCAGCCTTGTGTTTAGAAAAATTATTTTGATTGCTTCCTTTTTAGCCCAGATATGCCATCTTTTTGATATGTTATTGCTAGTAGGATTGTTTTGCTCAGTTTGGTCTAATTTTGTATGCGTTTTCACATTTTCTCTCCCTAAATATTAGTTTGTTCTTCTTTTCTATCTTTTTATGGGTATGTCTAAAAGGAAATTTTGGTGATTGCTTTTGTATTTTTTCATAGGTGACTTCAGTTCCACTCATTTGGGTTTTGAGCTTTCCAGTTGCTGACAATAAGATGAGT
Organism: Microcaecilia unicolor; assembly: GCF_901765095.1. NCBI lineage: Eukaryota > Metazoa > Chordata > Amphibia > Gymnophiona > Siphonopidae > Microcaecilia > Microcaecilia unicolor. The sequence goes on from NC_044033.1 coordinate 406,778,133, forward strand.
CGCTAACACTATCATAATATTAAAAAGCTTGGAGCAAGAGTTGGGTATCATAATGTCGAGATTTGAAAATCTTAAAATAACTTTTGTATGAAATACAGATATCGTTAGGTAAATTGAGAATTAGTATGATTTTATTCCAAATAATTTCCCAGTGAGCACAAACAGATTTGTAATAAAAATAATACATGCAAAAGGGTATCTTGTTCATTGGAGCACAACCAGCAGGTTGAGGTTGGTGTTCTTAATTTTATTTTTTTTAAATTAATTTTAACAAAACAAAACAGCAAATAACAATAGCAAACATTATAAATCACAGAAGTATCTGCTACGATTCATACCAAATAATTAAGGGCCTCTTCCATCAAGCCACACTAGTGGCTCCCAGTGCGGCAATGCTGACGAGGCCCACCCACTTTGAATGGGTTCTGCCAGCACTGCGCTTTCCTCATGAGTCCATCCTTCACTGAGCTCATTAGCAAACCCCTTCCAAATCAAACAATTTTTGAGCATGAAATTCCCCCACCAAAAATTGATTATCTAACAAAACATAAAATATGACCACTTACAGTTCTCTCACATTAGCATAAAGCAAAATTAACATTAAGATAGCCAACCTTCAGTAAATTACCATGAGGAATGATACATAGAAATATTTGTTGTTTTTTCAATGAAGTACATTCATTGCTGAAGAATGTGCTTTCATCCTCTGTTTATACTGAATTCTGCATGGTCCACTAGGCTTCAGGGCACCCGCTAAATGGAGATTACTCTGAGAGAGAATAAAAGGAAACAACAGTAACCATCTATACACATTTTTTCATTAACTTATACACATTATTGTAAGAAATGCTGCAGGAAGGATATACATACAATTATTTAGCTTTCATATAGGCATGAAGAATAAGCTCAGGAAGTCATTATCTGCTGAATAGAAAATCTAAAAAATAATAAAAAGTTTACTGCCATCTATGAACCCTATCCTTTAACAAAGAAAACAAGCAGTACTGTCCTGCCAGAAAACTGTCTATACTTAAGCAGATGAAGGATGTGATGAGGATAAGTTTCAAAACATTTGATCTGGGTAAAATCATCAGCTAAAAATTGTCCTCCCCTTCTGCAATGCTCTTTCACCCATGACTTAAATAGTCATCTGCAGCCACAGAGCCAGCTGACAATATGCAGGGATTTTACCAGTATTCTGAAATCGTTGCACATGCCTTATAGTGCCAGGTTTGTACCTACTGCAGAGAAGAAACATGGGATAAGCATGGGAAGAAGAGATAGTAGATGGTAGCAGTGGGCAGACTAGATAGGCCATATGGTCTTTAGCTGCCATTATTTTCTGGTTTTCTATGTAATTTTACAAATGCAGAAGAACCTGCTGCTCTGACCATCCACTCTTCAACTCCGCAACCCCCGCTTCAACTGGGACCAGGTCCAGGGGGAACTCTCGGCCTGGAGTACAACCTGCTTCTATTTGAAACTAGATCTATTTTATTCGTAGCCATTAATAAGAACGACTTGGGAAAATCCACTGCTTATTTTTAAGGGTTATGCTCGACGACAAATTAAGAAGATCATGTGAGCAAAATTATCAGGGATGTGTACTTTAAATTAAGGTTAGTAAGGAGACGTGGAGGGGCATAATCAAACGGTGCTGGCGATCTATTTTGGCGGCGACGCAACAGCTGGCCGTAACCGTATTATCGAAAAAGATGGCTGGCCATCTTTTCTTTCAATAATATGGTTTGGCCCAGCCAAATGACAGAGTTCGCCGGTTTTGTTTTTCAGCGATAATGGGAAAAAAATGCCGGCCATCTCAAACCCGGCGAAATCCAAGGCATTTGGTCATGGGAGGAGCCAGCATTTGTAGTGCACTGGTCCCCCTGACATGCCAGGACACCAACCGGGCACCCTAGGGGGCACTTGTAAAAATGTAAAACAAATATACAAATACCTCCCAGGTGCATAGCTCCCTTACCTTGGGTGCTGAGCCCCCCAAAACCTACTCCCCACAACTCTACACCACTACCATAGTCCTTATGGGTGAAGGGGGGCAGTTGGAGGGCTTAACATTTACCACCACAAGTGTAACAGGTAGGGGGGGGGATGGGCTTGGGCCCGCCTGCCTGAAGTCCACTGCAACCAACAAAAACTGTTTCAGGGACTTGCATACTGCTGTCAGGGAGCTGGGTATCACCAATTGTGAGCATCACCAATTGTGAGACAAAAAATATAATTTATTGTATAAAGTGTCCATGTGATTTAATTTATATAGGTAGGAGTAGCCGGTCGATTCGGGTACGCTTGACTGAACATAAATCGCGGATTGTTACAAGGAATCTCCAGGCCCCCCTAGTCGAGCATTGGGGGGAAAAATCATAAGGTAGAGGATATTCGCTGGAGGGTTTTAGAGCAGATAGATCAAGGTAGTGAGGGGGGATCAGTCAAGAGAATACTAAATTATCGGGAGCAGTGGTATATTTACTATTTGAACACAGTGAGTCCGTTTGGATTGAATGCTGAATAGGAGTGGGGTTCTTTAATTTGAATGTTTCCTATTCTGTCCAATAGGAGCCGGGGGTTCTGGATACATCAGCATTTAGTTTAGACGCCATCGCCATCTTGACAGGAATAGTTCCTTTGATAAATTTGTCAAGCTGGCGCTAGAACGGCATAAGGGTAATTATAAGATTGTGGTTATTACCTAAATGTATTATTGTTTGTGGGTAGTAAAAGTATAACTCATGCATATTATTATTAAGACGGAGTTTGTAAAATGTGTTTTAGGGGAGGTCCTTGATACAGCCGGGAGGCGAAACATGCATGTGGGACAGTTTTGAGCCCCCAGTCTGAACATACTTAAGATAAGTGCTTTAAAGATGTTTATACAATGAATTGAAGCCAATGAAGAACTTAGTGAGTGCTGTTTGAATTGCCATAAAGCATTGTTGAACAATTAAGCACTACTGAGGCAAGAGTTAAACTGCTTGAATCGCTTGTGAAAACAGTGATGTGTGAAGATGGTGTGGTGAGAGAATAAGATCTGGGACTGATGAAGTTGATAGTGGAGGAGTGGCCTAGTGGTTGGTCCTGAGGAACTGAGTTCAATTCCCACTTCAGGCACAGGCAGCTCCTTGTGACTCTGGGCAAGTCACTTAACCCTCCATTGCCACATTGAGCCTGCCATGAGTGGGAAAGTGCGGGGTACAAATGTAAAAAAAAAATAATATCAGTTTAAATGTAAAGTTCCCAGTAAGAGACCTATATTTAACACTGCCTGCATTTTAGTAGGCAGCTGGGTATGACATTTGAGGCTGGCAAACAGGCTGGCAAAAAAGGTTTTATTTTTATTTTTTTAGTGTGGGAGGGGGTTGGTGACCACTGGTCATCTGGTGAGTTGGGGCACCTTTTTGAGGCTTGGTCGTGAAAATAAAAGGACCAAGTAAACCCGACAAAATACTGATTAACTCTGCTTTTTTTCGCATTATCCACGAAAGCCGGCCATCTGGTAGCCACGCCCATGCCCGCCTTTGCTACGCCGCCGTCATGCCCCCTTGAACTTTCGCCGGCTCAGCAACGGGAAAGCGGCGATGGTGTCAAAAAAGCAGCTTTCGATTATACCGATTTCGCCGCTTTTGAGAGATCTCTGGCCATCTCCCGATTTATGTCGGAAGATGCCCGGCGATCACTTTCGAAAATAAGCCTGATAAGACATCTATTAAAGCCCAATAACTTTAGGACTGTTGTACAAGGTCTGATAACACCATGTGTCGATTATGCAAATGCACTACTGTTAGGACTTCAGAATACACAGATAAAAGCACTGCGGATAGTGCAGAATTCGGTAACCAGAGTCAGGGCCGTGCCAATGCGGTAAGCGAGGTAAGTGTGGCAGGGGAGCGCCGTCCTCTGGGGGCGCGCCCCGCTGCATCATGCTTGCCTCGCCCTCCCGCTCCCATGTCCCAACTGCCTGCCCTCTTCTCCCCCCAACAAAATCTCTTTTAAATTTACCTCCGTCCGGCTGGCAGGGCAGCGAACGGCGCAGCGTCAGTGAAGGAGGTGGCGCTCCCGTCTCTACTAGTCAATGAGCGAAGGGAAGACTAGTAGAGACGTCGGGAGCGCCGCCTCCTTCACTGACGCTGCGCCGTTCGCTGCCCTGCCAGCCGGAGGGAGGCAAATTTAATAGAGATTTTGTTGGGGGGAGAAGAGGGCGGGCAGTTGGGACATGGGAGCGGGAGGGCAGGGGAGAGAGGACAGCGATCATCTTCACGGGGGGGGGGGCGCGCGCGTGCTCCAACCGCTTGTCTGCGGGGGGGGGGGGCGGCACCCGATCCCTTGCAGGGGGCGCCACAGACCCTTGGCACGGCCCTGACCAGAGTATTAACTGGGACTAGTCGTTCTGAACATATCACTTTTGTGCTGAAAAATCTACACTGGCTAGCTATAGAACAAAGGATACATTTTAAAATCCTCTGTCTGGTTTTCAAAACTTTACATCATCAAGCTTCAGAAATCCTGAAGACTAAACTGCAGATCTGCCAACCGAAAAGATCATTAAGATTAGAATCCAATAATCTGTTGGTTATTCCATTGTATCATCTTGTCCGTTTAGAGGAATTTAGACATAGGACTTTTTATTGCTGGACCTACCACCATAGGCGCCCCGTATAAGAAGCTTGGGGAGGCTTGCCCAACTGTGACCTGCCTCCGCTGCATTCTCCTCGAATTCAGCAGGGCAGGAACAAAATTGTACTTTCCTATGCCTGTTGGCGCCTGCTCCCCCCCCCCCCCCCATTCATTTTTCCTTACCGGCTGCAGCTGCCTGCCTGACTCGATATATATCCTAAGGCCTTCCCAGCGGTTCCGCTCTGCCGGAATGGAACCTCCCACCTGTAACACATTTCCTGCCTGCTGCCTTTTCCGCGTCAGAGCCTGGCTGTGACTGTGAGCCTGAGCGTTGCAGCATGTTGTGGCTCTTTTCAATCAGTGACCGACACTGACCGAGCCACAGAGGGAGTCAGCAGATCAGCAAGCAAGCAGTAAGGAGTATTTGGGTTCTCTGCTTTGTTGAACAAGAGACTGGTGAGGAGACGGGGTGATGATGTGATGTTGAAGGGAGGGAGAGAGAGATGGGTAGGCATAGGGGCAATGTTGGATGGTGGTGAGGGGCAAGGCAGTGGGGCAATACTGGATTGGGGCAGAGAAAGAGAGAGAGAGGTTTTATAAGTTAAAATAAAAGTAATATTTTGTTTCATGCAGATCTCTTTTGTTTAAACATAACTAAATGGGCTATAAGCCCCTAATGCAGTCCATTGGTTTTCTTATATTTTGTTCTTGTGATGACTTATACTGTACCAAAATTGAAAACTCGTATCTCTATCTAGTCGTTAATAGAAGGAGTTCATTGTGAATACTATCCACTCTAACAGGTTGTTTTGTACATGAGGAATTGTGATATTATGAGCCCTTGTTTCATATTGTTGATGGTCTGTGTTTTCCGTATGGGTGGTATATTGGTGTATTAGGGTCTGCCCAGTGTAATATTTACAGTGCTGCCTTTTCATGCATAATGTTACTTCACTAATGTGACCATTTCATTTTGGGATTTTCAACGGATGGAAATAGCAGTGTTTAATAATTGATAACATTTTTGAATAGTATACATTGGTTAATATGTGCTTTGAACAACCACTTTATTCTTTGACATATGATACATATCTAATATCTAAATTTAATAAAAGGTATTAATTGTGACTATTTTACTTTTACTTATTTTTTTTCTGTGTGTTGTCAGACAATTACGGATATAAGCCCCACCCCTGGCACCACCCCTAACTCCGCCTACTTTAGCCTCCCCAAACAGTTGGGCCACAGACCGCTTATGACTACCATCCCAATTCTTCACGATCATGAGCCACAAAAGCGCTTCTTTGTGGAAGTAGATGCATCCTCCATCAGGGCTGGGGCTATTCTGTCCCAGTCAGATGCTAAAGCAAGCTGCTGCCCTGTGCCTTTTTCTCTTGAAAACGTTTATCAGCCAAGATGAACTACTATTGGGGACTGAGAGTTGCTGACCATTAGGCTGGCTATAGACGAGTGATGTCACCTCCTCGAGGGCGCCAAGCATCTGATTACAGTAATCACAGATCATAAGAACCTGCTGTAACTTCAAGAAGCTTGAAGACTTAACCTGCATCAAACCTGCTGGTCACTGTTTTTTTGCCAGGTTCAACTTTCAAGTAGTTTTTCAGCCCTCCGAGAAGAATGTCTGAGCTCATGCTTTCCCCAATCTTGGGAGACTACTGAAGAGACTTTGGATTTCCAGCCCATCCTGGACCCTGCCAAGATTCTAACAGCAGTCACCGTGCCAGTTCCCCCTGGCAAGACTATTATGCCCAAAAGACTTTGGAATTTGGTGCTGAAGTGGGAGCATGAATCCAAGTTATCCAGGGATTTGAGGAATGCTGGAACTGATCTCAGTGAACTACTGGTGGCCTAGCCTTAGGAGAGACATGAGGGATTTCATTACCTTATACTCCCATTTGCTTCCATCACAAGCCATATCACACTAGTCCATGGGGGCTCCTCCAGCTACTGCCAATACCCAACAGACCCTAGTTCCACATTGCCATGGATTTTATCACTGATCTGCCAACATTGGATGGTTTCGCCACCATATGGGTTGTGGTGGATTGGTTTTCCAAAATGGCCCATTTTGTGCCCCCGTCCAGACTGCCGGCAGCTCCTACTTTGGCCTGGGTCATCTTTAAAGACGTATTCCATCTCCACGGTCTACCAGAATCCATCTCAGATCGCGGGGTCCAATTTACCTCCAGATTTTGGTGAAGTCTCTGTGAATAACTACAAGTCAGTTGGATTTCTCCTTGGGATGTCACCCACAGACCAACAGAGAGGGTTAACCAAATCCTGAAATCCTTCCTGCACACCTATGTCTCAGCTCAACACAATGACTGGGCTCAGCTACTGCCCTGGACAGAATTCTGCTACAATAATCATGTAAATGAGTCTGCAGGATCTTCTCCATTCTGGATACTCTTTGGGCAGCATCCGTGATGTCCTCTGCCCGTACCCTAGTCTCCAGTGGCCAAAGCCACCATTGAATCCCTCTCTCACATTTCGAAAACAACTTGCGGACTCCTGGTCCGGGCTGCCAGGAGATATAAACTACAGGTCAACAAGAAAAGATGCCAGGCACCCTGCTTCCAGACAGGAGATTTGGTGTGGTGTTCATGTCAAACCTATGCCTTAAGACACCCTCAGTCAAGTTTGCACCCCATTTCATCAGACCCTGTCTGATAATCTGACAGGTGGGTCCAGTAACATTTCAGCTGAAGCTACCTCCCAATTTACAAGTCCACGACACATTTCATGTGTCCCTACTGAAGCAACTGGTCTTGCAGAAACTCCTGAATACCCCCAATACTCATTCCTGTGGATGGTGACGCCAACATGGAATTCGAAGTCCAGAACATCCTAGACTCTTGGAGAGTACAGTGGAGCCTGCAATACCTCATCACCTGGAAGGGGTATAGTCCAGGAGAAAATTCTTGGGAACCAGCAGATCATGTCCATACTCCAGCTCTTCTCCGCTGATTCCACTGGTGCTTTCCTCAGAAACCTGGACCCAGGGCAGCACTGGGGGAAGGGGGGGGGGCTAAGGGGAGGGGAGGTACTGTCACAGCCCCTGCCTTGTTCAGACCCGACTCACCCGCAGGCTTCCTGGGCATATTTGGGGGAGCCTGGACTCTCTTGCCAGAATGGACTGCAGGTGGGTCCTTCCCAGCAGTTCCCATGCACACTGTCTCTGCAGCTAGCCCTCCTTGCATCCCAACTTTGACCTGCACCTAAGCAGTTCCTTCTTACATCACCTGTGCTGGCTATTTAAGGCATTCTGAGGCCAGTCCCCTTGCTTCTGCAATGAGTTGCGTTGTCCGGGAGTCCTGCCTCAGCATTCTAGCCCTAGTCCCGCCTTTGTGGCCCTGCTTCAGCCCTACCTTCGTATTGTTCATCCCAGGTCCTGGTCCACAATGCCTGCCCCAAGGGCTCTTTTCAGACCCATCTGAAAACCTGATCTGCCAGGTCTGCCCACAAAGGCTTTTTTCAGAGCCATCCCAGGTCCTGCTGGGCCTGCCTCCAAGGGTTCTTTTCAAAGTCAGCTTCTAGCTCACCTAATCCGGCAATGACTCCTCAGCTACCCACGAGCAACCTCCTGGCCTCTGTCTAGAACCCCACCACAGTCCTAGTGCTCATTTTCCTGAACTTGACATTTGCTTTTCAAACATTTGCTTGCAGGTCATACACCATTTTTCAAAACCTGGCCCCTAAGGAGAGTAATTTTATAATAGATTGCTTAGGTTGAGAGGGCGTGAAGAGGTGCCTATTTGTCTTTATAAAATGCCCAAAGTAAACTGGCAGAAATCGCAACTAGACTGAAGTCATAGACATTTATACCTGCTTGTGAGGAGGTACAAATCTTAACGTGTGTAAAGAACAAATATATTTTATGACAGAGGTTCTCAACCCAGTCCTCAGGATACACCTAGCCAGTCAGGTTTTCAGCATATCCACAATGAATATGCATTAGATAAATTTGCATGCACCACCTCCATTGTACGCAAATCTGTTGTATGCATTTTATTTATTTATTAAATTTCAATTTTACAAGTATACAAACTTGTGCAGCAAAATTGGAAATATTGAGGTTACAAAAATAAAAGGAATATAACATTTTTAAACCTTTCCTCAAACCAGTACAAGTCCACAAACGGGATTTCAAAATAGTAAGAAACGTTGAAGATAATTACTAGGAAATAATGTTGTATGCATTTTAATTGTGGGTATTATCATGCTCCCTCATCTGTTCTCCATGGTCTTCAGCAGCATTCTGTGCCAAAGGAGTCTGATTTACTTTCTGGAAACTCTGCACTTCCTTTAGAGCCCTGAAAGAGGGTGCTGACTGATGCTATCACGTTTTGTCTAGAGGTATATAAGGAAATTCCTGACTTTCAACCAGTGCCTTTGCAAGTGGTAGCCTAGCCTATTCTAGAGTGAGTTGCAGCCTTGTTCCAGTCCTGTTCCTGTTGCAGTCTTCAGCCCTTTTCCAGCCTTGTTCCAGCCTGTGTCATCAGCTTTGTCCCAGCCTTGTTCGAGTTTGCATCTTCCATCCTGTTTCAGCTCTGTTCTAGTTTGTGGCTTTAACCTGGTTCCAGCTACTCCCTGGCCTTGACCATCATGCTAGCCCCATTCTCCACCCTGACTTCTCATGGCGCCCCCTAGAGCTCTTTAAAAAAATTATTTATCAAATTTTCAATTTACATACCACAGTAAAACAACACTGTAATAGCACAGTACAGAAAATCCAACCAGGTAATAATTGTTATCAAGTAAAAAAAAAAAAACCATTATTGCCCATAAAGGAAAAAAGGGGACCAAGAATAAAATAGAATTAGGGTCTGACCAAGTTTCTGTTATAAAAGTCAAACCCGCTTGTGTATCATTAATCAGGTCATGAATTAAAATTGTCTTAATACAGACTGAGCATGCATTTAAATACAAGCAGTCAATTGACCCATAATCCTCTTCAGTAGGAACCCTGGAAATAATGGGAGAGACCTACCCTTGTCTCTCAAACTTTTCTTCCTAACATGATCATAAATAGGTCTAACACCCCATAACACTTTAGAAGCTCATTGAGTCTTAGATATATTGAACCAAGGGGTGACATAAAGAAGTTAAACAGGATGGGAGAGAGTGGGCAATCCTGAAGGACCCCACATTTACGTGACCAGTAGTCGGAAAGTTGGTTATTTTTCTAATACGTTTATTCAGATTAACAAGGAAATTACGAATTTTAGAATTTTTTTCTAATACGAATACATCAGTAAAAGATGATTCAGTAATAAAGAAAAAAAGTGTATGGGTACCACCTACCCAAATGAATCCAATGATTCAAGCATTTGAGAGAATGATTATGAAAGATGTAGGTGCTTTAGAGAAAATTGAAAAAAAATCCATTTTATAAATAACTTCAGAAGAGAAAAAAGCAATAAATTAATTGAGAAATGATACGAGCATTGTAATAAAACAGGCAGATAAGGGAGGAGCGGTGGTAGTGATGGACAAAGAATTATATATCAAAGAAATAAAAAGACAGTTAAGTGATACTACTTTTTATTTACAATTACCGAAAGATCCGACCAATGCTTTGAAGTCTAAGATAGATTCCCTTATTGATTTAGGTTTACAAGCAGGATTTTTGACAGTTAAAGAAAGTGATTTCCTAAGAACAGAACATCCACGGACGCCAGTAATCTATATCTTACCTAAGGTACATAAATCTCTAGAAAATCCGCCTGGAAGACCGATTGTGTCTGGGATAGGATCTGTGTTGGAGCCTTTATCAAAATTTACAGATATGTTTCTTCGATCTCTAATTCCCCTCATCGCGTCCTATGTGAGAGGGTGGGTAGGGAAGGGGGTGGGTTTGGGAGGAAAACCTTGCTAGCGCCTGTTTCATTTGCTCCAGAAACGGGCATGTTTTACTAGTTATTATATACTAGATGAGTTAGAAATCACTGATGATGATATTTTACTAGTAACTTTTGACGTTCAGTCATTGTATACTAACATTCCATAGGATGAGGCTTTATCAGTAATAAAACAATCACTTGCTCATAGGACAACATTCAAAAGAGTACCTACAGAATTCATTATGCACTTAATTACATTAGCTTAAAGAGAATTTTTTTATCTTTGAAGGGAAATATTACAAACAGGTGAAAGGGACAGCAATGGGGGCAATGGTAGCCCCCTCTTTAGCCAATCTTTACATGGCATATTTTGAGAAGAAATATTTACAAAGTAATCCATATAAGGGACATATTATGTTGTGGAGGAGATTTATCGATGATATCCTAATGGTATGGAAAGGTAGTAAGGCATTATTTAAAAAATGTTTGACTGGTTAAATACAGTAGACAAGAATTTAAAATTTCAGATGAATTTTAGTAAGGAGGAGATTCCCTTTTTGGACATTAGGATTCTATTTAAACAGGGTAAATTTATGACCACATTGTACAGAAAACCGACAGATAGGAATAAGTTGTTAAAATATGAGAGCTGTCATAGTCAGCCACTGAAACGAAATCTTCCATTTAGTCAATTCTTGAGGGTAAAGAAACTATGTTCAGAAGAAAATGAATGCAAAAAAATATGACGATGATGACAAATAGATTTTTCAAAGAGGATATCCAAATAAATACATCAAGGAAGGATTAATTAGAACATCATAATACGACAGACATGAACTTCTCCATTCAAGGACTGACGCTAAGAGTAAAAATGAGAACAGGATTATATGTTCTTTATATTTTGACCATATGTCATCAGATTTGATTAAGATTTTTAGAAAGTATTGGCCTTTAATACAGAATATACCATGTTTTGCTGATAAAGAGTTACTTATAGCTTTTAAAAGAAATAAGAATTTGAGAGATTATTTATCGCCATCAGCATTACCAACACCTTTTAGAAATGACCCAGTGTGGGGACATTACCCATGCTTGAAATGCACTTTTTGAAATGTGAATTTAAAAACAAAATATTTTATCCACCCATTAACGGGAGATAGATTTGAGTGAAAACATTATTCAAATTGCAAAACATCACAGGTGGTTTATGCAGTAATTTGCCCATGTGGACTGGTGTACATTGGAAAGACCATTAGGGCGTTTAATACACGCATTGCTGAACATAAGAGTGCAATAAAGAGGAAGGCATTAGAAAAGCCGTTGGTAGAACATATGTACGGTCTGAAACATTCATTTGAGGAACTAAAGTTTTTGGTTTTATGAAAGATCAAAAAATATTGGAGAGGAGGTGATTTTAATAAACAGTTGCTACAAGCTGAACAAATAATGATTTTTAAATTTAACACTGTGAGTCCTTTTGGACTGAATCAAGAAAATGATTATACTGTTTTTTTATAAATCATTTTAAAATAAAGCAAACTTTTTATTCATGGATTAGGAAAAATAATATAGTGCCCCCCTTTTCTTTTCTTAATATTTGGTAATTAGATATATTTTGATATTGAGTAGAGAAATGCTTTTAAGCAATGGTTGTTTACATTTGTATGTCGAACGTGATGACATCATGGTGCTAGCACTCAGGTTGAACTAGCAGTAAAGGTAACACTTTGTTTTAAATTCAGCTTTTTTGTTTTTTTTAATTAGTCCTTTAGGTTCGAGATATTGTGAAGAATAAAGGGCTGTCCTATCCTGGGTAGGCCACTAGGTGGTGCTGTGCCCATAGAAATGGGGAGAAATGCTTATGCTTAGGATGAGTCACTAGAGGGAGCCAGTAGGGGAAGGTCCACATGGAAGTCGCTAGGACCTGGGAGAGTCCTGGGCTGGAAACAGGTGAAGGTTGTTATGGGCTGGGTCCTGCCTGGAATTAGGGGGAAGAGCCTAAAGGGGTGTAGAAGCTAGTCACCCATTTTATACCTGCCTGAGTTTGGAAAGGAGAAGAGAAAGGAACTGGAGAGCTGGCAGCTGAGGAAAGAGGATTCCCTGAAGGTACTGGCTGGGCTCTAGAGAGACTGTTGTGCTAATCTGTTGTATATAGAACTGTGTAAGAAGACCAAGGAACTAGCAGCCAGGGACTGGAGGACAGAAGGCTGTTAGCACTGAGCCCAGGTGTCTATGGGTGTGAAGCTCAGTGGGAAGATCTGTGAAAGAGTTTTAAGCTTGGGATAATGTTTTAAGCTGGAAGAAGGAAAGTATTTTAAGCTGGAAGAAGTGTGCCCCAGGGGGCTGGAATAAAGAGCTGATTGATGAATATGCTGTATTGGACTTGAGTAATTTGCATCTAATCTGCATGTTCCCGGGAGCTCACCCTGAGTGACAAAGGGGCCCAGGATCTTGAGGTTGGAGTGTTCAGGATACTGGGAAGAGACCAGCTGGAGAGCCAGAGGCTAGTGAGGCCTGCTGGAGAGCAGGCGGAGAAGCCTCATTTTCACAATATTCATATAAAGGTTTATCCATATGGTTAAGGATTGTTGAAAAATTAGAAGTAAACAATATCCATATCACCTCTGACCCATAATGAGAGTTTAAATACAGTATAGGCTTCACTTACAGCAATGCTGTTTGCAGCAACACAATCTTTGAAATGCAGAACAAAGAGCCAAGCACTGTAGGTTTTTGTGTCCTTGTGTTTGAACATCCTTTTAAGATTGGAGGCTATACCAAAGTTTAAACCGCACTCGTTTAGCAATAGGAACAAAGAGTAAGCACTGTAAATATTTAGGAATGTTAAGGGATCAAACATATTGTGCTTTTGAATAAATGGCTGTGGATGGCAGCCACACCTACGATGTTTAGAGAAAAGAATGCTGGAACTTGCTTTAAGAGGAAGTTAGAAGTAGTTGTCCTGGCTTTAAATGAGCAGTTGTAGTTTATGACACAGGGTTAGAAGGATTTAGTCTTCCATTTCTGGATCAGTTATATGTATGTATAAAGAGTCATTGAGAATAAGGGATAACTGTGTGTTCTGAAAATCGTTATAGATATCATATTGGATAATAATGGATAGTAGAAGGATAGTGGATAGTTTTGTGTTTTGGATGAATTATATATGTGGAATGAGCTCTAAGGAAATTGTTTTGTTATTTTCAATTATAGGTTTTTATATTAAAGCATTTAAGAAGGGGAAATCCATCACCCCTTGTTTTTTTAGGTATGTACATATATTATAATCATTCACCTCCTCTCTTTATATATTTTTATTATATATATGTATATAACTTTTTGATATTCATGTTTTACTTATGTATGTTATGATATGATTTACATATTTTGATATCAATCTGGCTCCAGGAGTTGAATAGTCATCTGCATGGACTGTAGAGCTCCTATCTGCGAGGTGTTCTTCACCAGCCAATCGTCGAGATAAGGGAACACATGCACTCCCAATCTGCGCAGCAACGCCGCTACAACTGCCAGGCATTTTGTAAATACTCTTGGCGCAGAGGCGAGACCAAAGGGCAGTACACAATACTGAAAATGCCGTGTCCCCAGACGGAATCGAAGATACTGCCTGTGAGCTGGTAGTATCGGGATGTGAATATAAGCATCCTTTAAGTCCAGAGAGCATAGCCAATCATTTTCCTGAATCATGGGAAGAAGGGTGCCCAGGGAAAGCATCCTGCACTTTTCTCGGACCAGATATTTGTTTAGGGCCCTTAGATCTAGGATGGGAAGCATCCCCCCTGTTTTCTTTTGCACAAGAAAGTACCTGGAATAGAATCCCAGCCCTTCCTGCCCCGGTGGCACGGGCTCGACCGCATTGGCGCTGAGAAGGGCAGAGAGTTCCTCTGCAAGTACCAGCTTGTGCTGGAAGCTGAATGACTGAGCTCCCGGTGGGCAATTTGGAGGTGTGGATATCAAATTGAGGGAGTATCCTAGCCGGACTATTTGAAGAACCCACCGATCGGAGGTTACAAGAGGCCACCTTTGGTGAAAAAATTTTAACCTCCCCCGACCGGTAGATCATCCAGCATGGACACTTTTATTGCGGCTATTCTCGCCTGGAGCAAGTCAAAAGCCCATCCCTTGCTTTTGCTGGGGAGCTGCAGGGGCCTGTTGAGGCGCACACTGTTGACATGAATGAGCGCGCTGGGGCTTAGCCTGAGCAGGATGGCGAGAAGGTGGATTGTACCTACGCCTATTAGAAGCATAGGGAGCATTCCTTTTTCCCCAATAAAAACGTCTACCTGATGAGGTAGATGCTGAAGGCGTCTGGTGGGAGAGTTTGTTGAAGGCGGTGTCCCGCTGGTGGAGCTGTTCGACCACTTCGACCTTCTCACCGAAAATGTTATGCCCCCCGGCAAGGAGCATCCGCAATTCGCTGCTGGACTCGATTCTCTAGGTCAGAGGCACGCAGCCATGAGAGTCTGCGCATCACTATCCCTTGAGCAGCGGGCCTGGATGGAACATCAAAAGTGTCGTAGGCACCCCTGGACAGGAATTTCCTACACGCCTTCAGCTACCTGACCACCTCTTGAAAAGCCTTGGCCTGCTCCGACGGGAGCTTATCAACCAAGTCCGCCAGCTGCCGCACATTTTTCCGCAAGTAGATGCTCGTGTAGAGCTGGTACGACTGAATCTTGGACACGAGCATAGCAGAATCATAGGCCTTCCTCCCAAAAGAATCCAGAGTTCTCGACTCCCGCCCTTGGGGCGCCGAGGCGTAATCCCGAGAACTCCTGGCTCTCTTGAGAGGAGAATCCACAACGCCAGAGTCATGAGGCAACTGGGTCTTCATCAACTCCGGGTCCCCGTGAATCCTATACTGGGACTCAATCTTTTTGGGAATGGAGGGATTAGATAATGGTTTCACCCAGTTCGTCAGCAATGTCTGTTTCAGGACATTATGCAGAGGAACAGTGGACGATTCCTTAGGTGGTGAAGGATAGTCCAGAACCTCGAACATCTCAGCCCTGGGCTCATCCTCAGTAACCACCGGGAAGGGAATGGCCATAGACATTTCCCAGACAAAAGTTCAGAAGGTCAAGCTCTCAGGAGGAGAAAGCTTCCTCTCTGGTGAAGGAGTGGGATCAGAGGGAAGACCACAAGACTCCTCGTCAGAGAAATATCTGGGGTCCTCCTCTGCTTCCCACGAGTCCTCCCCCTCGGTATCGTACACCAGCTCCCTGACTGCAGTCCAAATCTGAGCCCGTCTCGACGCCGAGGCACTACGTCCTCGATGGCGGGGTCGAGTAGAAGACTCCCGCACCGGCGGTGATGAAGCTCCCTCCATCGATGACGCCGGGGAGTCAACTCAGATGGTCGCCGAAGCAGACGCGGCACCGCCACCGAAACAGTCGAACCTGATACCGCAAGCGGCACCGGCATCGGAGACCTCACCACGGGTGGAGAGCCAGCCGCCGCATCCACCATCGGTACCAGCGGCGCAAGCCCCCAGTATCGAAGCTGACGATCGCAGCAGCCCTTCCATAATCCCAGGAAGGATGGCTCGGAGGTGCTCGTCAAGAGCATCTGTCGAGAGAAGGTAAGGGGCCGGTGCAGGAGACGATGTCAGAATCTGCCGGGGGGGGGGGGGGGGGGGGCGGTAGCGGGCTGTCCGAAGAGAAGCGCTTCGACACCTCCTGGATGGAGGGGGAGCGGTCCTCCCAGCATCAACGCTTAGCGGGTGCCGAATCTTTCGGCGCCCCGGAGCTCTCGGTACCGTGGCGGGAAGGCAACCGATGGCGGTGATTTTTTGCTTTCACTCGAAGCACGGCACCGGAAGCCCCCGGTACCAACGAGAAGGACGTAGAATCAATACGGCTCCTCGGGGTCGGGTCCAAAAGAGAATGGTCCCGATGGCTCTGAACTGCAGGAACCCTCAAGGCGGGTGGAGACCCACTCGATGGCTCACTGCTACCAGCATGGGGGGCCCTATGGACAGCCACCACCTGCGCTCACGACGTCGATGCAATCTCCGATGCCGACATCGACACCGCTGTCGATGACCTCAGTACCGATGCTGACGTTGACCTCGAAGAACTGACGGGGCTCCGAACAGCAGGTTCCACTGAGCCAATTTCGACGCCTGGGTCCTCTTCTTGAGGTGAAGACACAAAGTACAGGCGTTGGGGCGATGACCATCCCCAAGACACTGAAGACATGAAACGTGCGGATCAGTGAGTGAGATCATCCGGTTGCACCGCGTGCACTTCTTGAAGCCGCTGGCAGGCTTCGATGACGTGAGCAGAAAAATCGTTGCGGCGAAATCAAAACTCGCAATGATGCCGAAAAACAAGGCACCAAAACAAGGGAAAAACCCGTATGGGCGGCCAAAAAAGCCGCGCACGAAAGCAAAAGTAAACTTAAGAGGCAGAACACTAAGAAATAAAGGTAAACTATAAAAGTCTTTTTTTTTTTTTTTTGGAAAACAAGAAAGAGAGAGAGAAACTTGACGAGGGAAAACCCCGAAGAGCAAACAAAGCTGTGTGGGCTTTTTCTTGGGCGCAGAGAAGTGAAAAAACAGCAACCCTGACCGCGGGAAAAAAAGAGACTGAGGCATGTTTGCTTGCGGGCGGGAAGACAGTCGCGCAAGCGCGGGGTGCACGAGAGGGCTCTGCAAACTTTGTTGCTAGGAAGATTCTATTCCTGGGGCTGCCGTCGGACGTCACCCATATGTGAGAACAAGTAGCCTGCTTGTCCTCGGAGAAAAAACAGTACACAACCAAAACCCCTGGAAGTAGAGCCCCCCCCCCCCCCCCTCAAAATCTGAACAATACCAAATTTCTGGAAGATACACTTGAGAAAGCAGATCCGTCATTAGGGGCCTTGGGTATAAGAACCCCAAACTACCTCTAAGCAAGACTAGCATTCCCCACCCAACAGAACCCCTGCAAATGCATTAACTTACATAGCACGTATTGGTAAGGGGAGCACACACAGGATCAGAGGATGGGCAAGACCCCAGTTTACACACATGGCATAGAATACTGTAAGTTATGTGCATCCCTGAGGCACTTAGACAATAACACTTACACCACATCTGTATGTTAGGCGTGTTAATACCTGGTTACGCTAGTATTCTGTAAAGCAGGGGTAGGGGCAATTCCAGGCCAGGTTTTCAGGATATTCACAATGAATATGCAGGAAATAGATTGCAAGCACTGCATCCTTGGTATGCAAATCTATCTCTTGCATATTCATTGTGGATACCCTGAAAGGTTAATCTGCCCGGGGCTTTCAGGACCAGAATTGTCTACCCCTGCTACAGAGGAAAGTAGACTCCTACATTCTTTCATAGAATAGACTCCTGTTACAGAATTGCTTTTGCAAGTCACCTCCCTCAGTCCCACCCGGATCTCCTGCTGAGCAGCCTCCCTTTCCAGAGACAGCACAAAAGATCTTCATAAACATCATCTCCTGCTACTGCTGGTCTTTGCTAGCAGTAGGAGATGACATTTTATAAAGGTGTTTCCTGCTGCCACTGGAAGGGGAGGCTACTTCTGGTGCCCCTGGCCACGCTATGGTCCTGCACAACGGCAGAGCTATAGGTGGACTGGGTGGGGGTTATGGGCAGAGTAGGGCAGAGCTATGGGCTAAGCACCTAAATCTCCTACTCAGAAGGTCGGCTCCCTTGGCAGCTCTACAGTAGTGTGCGGAAGAAAATACACATACCCTTACTTTCCTCATTTAGATACAGATAACACACTAATTCAAACTATATGCCTGCTAACAATTTTTGGACAGTTAGCACAGCAAAAGTCAGGGCCTTCGCTTACAGCATGTGTTTGTTTTTCTACATACTCAACTGCTTCAGTGTGCAAGCTAACCTTTCAAACACAGACTCCTAAACAAATATTTTATAACAACTACTCATTTATTTACCTGATCTGGTACTGGATCCAAAGGGTAAGTTCCAATTCATAAAGAATTAATGCAACCAACATATGAATTTCCATTAGCACAGAGCCACCTGTAGGGAAGAGAACACAGCTGTAACTCAGCAAAAACACAACACATACTAGAATTACACTTCATTGCCTTGCAGTTTCTTTTCCATCACGTATACCTTTTTTTTTTTTTTAATTATTTATTCATTATTTCAAATTCTCTGAGGACAAGCAGGCTGCTTGTTCTCACTGATGGGTGACGTCCACGGCACCCCCTCCAATCGGAATCTTCACTAGCAAAGACATGCGCGACCGTCTTCCCGCCCGAACCGGCTCGTGTTCGTCAGTCTTCTTTTGTCTGCGCTCGGCACGGTCGTGTTTTGCCGCCATTTTGTGCCCCTCAGAAGACCTCGCACGTCTTTCGTGTTTCTACTTTTCTGTGTTTGTTTAAAAAAAAAAAGGGAGAGTAGGTTCCCTTTTTTCCCGTATTTCTAGCTTTTCCCAGCGTAAGTATCATTTCGCTTTCGGGAGCGACCTTGTTGGCCGCCCGTACAGGTTTTTCTCCCTTTTTTTCTCGGTGCCTATTGCCATCATCGCAAATTTTGATTTCGCCGGAGTGATTTTTCCGCCCATGTCATCAAAGCCTTCCAGCGGCTTCAAGAAGTGCACCCAGTGCGCCCGGATAATCTCGCTCACTGATAGGCATGCTTCGTGTCTTCAGTGTCTAGGGGCTGGGCCTGTAGTCTTTGTGCTCTTTTGAAAAAGAGGACTCGGGTAGCGAGATTAGCCCAGTGGAACGTTCTGTTCTCCGGCGCTTCGACGGCAACAGCATCTCGAGATTCGTCGGGTGCGTCGGCAGCACCGAAGTCTTTGGAGATCGCATTGGCGTCGACGGCATCGAGGCGTCTTCCTCCTGCGTCGTCGGTACCGAGACTTCGAAAGAGTGCGTCGGCGTCGGTGGTACCAGGACCCCCGCTGGTGCTGATGTCGTCGGACGGTGGTGCTTCGTCTGGAATGCAGGTGGAGGGTCTGTCCATTCCCCTGCTGGTGGCGGTGAGCCTTCGGGTAGGTCTCCTCCTACCCTGAGGGCTCCTGCGGTACAGTCCCCCTGGGATCGACCATCTTCGGCCCCAGCCCCGAGAAATGACGTCTGGATTCAACGTCCTCCTCATCGGTACTGGGGAGCTCCGGTGACATGCGTCGCTCGAAGAAGTCGAAGAAGCATCGTCACCGTCACCTTCCCGACTTGGTACCGGGAGCTCTGGGGTCGCCGAGGGAGTCGGCCCCGCAGGCATCAGCACCGGGAGGACCGCTCACCCTCCATCCAGGAGGTGTCAGTGCGCTCATACCCCCGACAGCCCGGTACCGCCTCCGCGCCTGGAACAGATTCTGACCTCGACGCCTGCACCGGCTTCTCAGTCTTTCCTCCACAGCCGCTCTGCACGAGAGTCTCCAGGCCGGTCTTCCAGGCCATCCTGGAAGAGCGGTTTACGCCCTTCTTCTCCGGTACCGGGGGTGCTTGCTCCACCGTGCCGTGTGAGTGAGGCGACAGCTGCTTCTTTGCCCGGGGTGACGTCGGCTCGGCTGCCTCCCAGTGGACTCCCCGAGACGTCGGGGAGTGGAGCTTCGCCGCTGCTGGCCAGGGAGTCCACCTCTCGACGCTCCCACCGTGGCCGTGTTTCCACGGAGTCGGGACGACTTCAGACACAGGTCTGTGAACTTGTGTCTGATACTGATGATGAGGCCTCGTGGGAGGTAGAGGAGGACATCAGATATTTCTCTGACGAGGAGTCTGATAGCCTTCCTTCTGTACCCCACTCCCTCCCCTGAAAGGCAGCTTTCTCCTTCCGAGAGTCTGTCCTTTCTCGACCTTTGTCCGGGAGATGTCTACAGCCATCCCCTTCCCGGTGGTTGTGGAGGATGAGCCAAGGGCTGAGATGTTTGAGCTCTTGGACTATCCCTTCTCCACCTAAGGATGCGTCAACAGTACCCATGCATCATGTCCTGAAAAAGACATTGCTGGCGAACTGGACCAAGCCTCTAACTAATCCCCACATTCCCAAAAAGATAGAATCCCAGTATCGGGATCCATGGGGACCCAGAGCTGATGCGCCACTCCGTTGCCTCACGACTCTGGTGTGGTGGATCTGGCCCTGAAGAAGGCTAAGAGTTCTAGGGAGCATGCTTCGGTGCCCCCGGGCAAAGACCCCAGAACTTTAGACTCCTTTGGGAGGAAGGCCTATCATTCTTCCATGCTCGTGGCCAAGATTCAATCTTACCAGCTCTACACGAGCATCCATATGCGGAACAATGTGTCTGAAGCTGGCGGACTTGGTGGACCAGCTCCCTTCTGAACAGCCAAGCCGTTTCAGGAGGTGGTCAGGCAGCTGAAGGCATGTAGGAAATTCCTGGCCAGAGGGGGTATTTGATACCTTTGATGTTGCATCCAGGGCCCGCTGCTCAAGGTGTGGTGATGCACAGACTCTCATGGGCTGCGTGCCTCCGACCTGGAGAATAGGATCCAGCAGCGGATTGTGGACTCCCCTTGCCGAGCGGATAACATTTTTGGGGAAAAAGTCGAACAGGTGGTAGAACAGCTCCACCAGCGGGATAACGCTTTCCGACAAATTCTCCCACCGGCAACCTTCAGCATCTACCTCATCAGGTAGACGTTTTATGGGGGAAGGAGGGCTGTTCCCTACTCTGGTAAGCGTAGATACAATCCTCCCTCTCGACAGCCTGCGGCCCAGGCTAAGCCCCAGTGAGCTCGCTCTCGTCAGCAGCGTGCGCCTCAGCAAGGCCCCACAGCTCCCCAGCAAAAGCAGGGGGCGAGCTTTGACTGGCTCCAGCAGAGCATAGCCGATATCAAAGTGTCCATGCCGGACGATCTTCCGGTCAGGGGGGAGGTTGAAAGTTTTTCACCAAAGGTGGCCTCTTATAACCTCCGACAGTTGGGTTCTTCAAATAGTCCGGCAAGGATACACCCTCAATTTGGCCTCCATGCCTCCAAATTGCCCACCGGGAGCTCAGTCTTTCAGCTTCCCGCACAAGCAGGTACTTGCAGAGGAACTCTCCGCCCTTCTCAGCGCCAATGCGGTCGAGCCGTGCCACCTGGGCAAGAAGGGTTGGGATTCTATTCCAGGTACTTCTTGTGGAAAAGAAAACAGGGGGATTGCGTCCCATCCTAGACCTAAGGGCTCTGAACAAATATCTGGTCAAGGAAAAGTTCAGATGTTTTCCCTGGGCACCCTTCTTCCCATGATTCAGGAAAAAGATTGGCTATGCTCTCTGGACTTAAAGGATGCTTACATGCATATTCCGATACTGCCAGCTCACAGACAGTATCTCCGATTCCGTCTGGGAACACGTCACTTCCAGTACTGTGTGCTACCCTTAGGATCGCCTCTGCGCCCAGGGTGTTCACGAAGTGCCTGGCTGTGGTAGCAGCAGCGCTCCGCAGACTTGGAGTGCACGTGTTCCCTTATCTCGATGATTGGCTGGTGAAGAACACATCCGAGGCAGGAGCTCTACAGTCCATGCAGATGACTATTCGACTCCTGGAGCTACTGGGGTTTGTGATAAATTATCCAAAGTCCCCCTTCTCCCAGTACAGAGACTCAAATTCATAGGAGCTCTGCTGGATTCCTCGGACGTGCTCGTGCCTATCTTCCGGAAACAACAGCCAATAATCTGTTGTCCCTCGTCTCCCGGTGCGAGCGTCCCAGCAGATCACAGCTCGGCAGATGTTGAGATTGCTCGGCCACATGGCCTCCACAGTTCATGTGACTCTCATGGCTGCATCTTCCGCATGCGATCTGCTCAATTGACCCTAGCTTCCCAGTGGTTTCAGGCTGCTGGGGATCTAGAGGACGTAATCCACCTGTCCACGAGTTTTCTCGAATCCCCTGCACTGGTGGACGATTTGGGGCCAATTTGACTCTGGGACGCCCTTTCCAAATTCCTCAGCCACAAAAAGTGCTGACTACGGATGCGTGTCTCCTGGGGTGGGGAGCTCATATCGATGGGCTTTACACCAGGGAAGCTGGTCCCTCCAGGAACAAGGACTACAGATCAATCTCCTGGAGTTACGAGCAGTCTGGAACGCTCTGAAGGCTTTTCAGAGATCGGCTTGTCCCCACCAAATTATCCAAATTCAGACAGACAACCAGGTTGCCATGTATTACATCAACAAGCAGGGGGGCAGCCAGATCTCGCCCCCTGTGTCAGGAAGCCGTCAGCATGTGGTCTGTGGGCTCGCCATTTACGGCATGTTTCTCCAAGCCACAATATCTGGCAGGCGTAAACAACAGTCCTGGCCGACAGGTTGAGCAGGATTATGCAACCTCACGAGTGGTCGCTCAAACTCCAGAGTAGTGCGCCGGATCTTCCAAGAGTGGGGCACCCCCTTGGTAGATCTCTTCGCATCTCGAGCCAACCACAAGGTCCCTCAGTTCTGTTCCAGACTTCAGGGCCCACGGCCGACTGGCATCGGATGCCTTCCTCCTGGATTGGGGGGAAGGCCTGCTGTATGCTTATCCTCCCATACCTCTGGTGGGGAAGACTTTGTTGGAAACTCAAGCAAGACCGAGGCACCATGATTCTGATTGCTCCTTTTTGGCCACATCAGATCTGGTTCCCTCTTCTTCTGGAGTTGTCCTCTGGAAGAACCGTGGAGATTGGAGTGTTTTCCGACCCTCATCACCCAGAACGAAGGGGCGCTTCTGCATCCCAACCTCCAGTCTCTGGCTCTCACGGCCTGGATGTTGAGAGCGTAGACTTTGCCTCTTTGGGTCTGTCGGAGGGTGTCTCCCATGTCTTGCTTGCTTCCAGGAAAGATTCCACTAAGAGGAGTTACTCTTTTTATGGAGGAGGTTTGCCGTCTGGTGTGACAGCAAGGCCTCAGATCCTCGCTCCTGTCCTACACAGACCCTGCTTGACTATCTTCTACACTTGTCTGAGTCTGGTCTCAAGACCAACTCTGTAAGGGTTCACCTTAGCGCAATCAGTGCATACCATTACCGTGTGGAAGGTAAGCCGATCTCGGGACAGCCTTTAGTTGTTCGCTTTATGAGAGGTTTGCTTTTGTCAAAGCCCCCCATCAAACCTCCTACAGTGTCATGGGATCTCAATGTCGTTCTCACCCAGCTGATGAAACCTCCTTTTGAGCCACTGAATTCAAGGCCTTTGCTAGTGAAGTTTCCGATTGGAGGGGCTGCCGTGGACGTCACCCATCAGTGAGAACAATCAGCCTGCTGTCCTCGGAGAATACCTTCTACAGGTATGTAGCATTCGCTTTAAGTGAATAAGGGCTTTTTAGCTACACACAAGCCAGTCTTCCAACACAAAGAACCCTGTTTAGAAAAGACATGAAGGAAATTGAGACATCAAGGTCAGAATGTGCACAATTCCTCCTGTATTTTATAAAGGTTCTGCCAAATGCAGTGCCTCTTGTAAAATACAAGTAAGGACGTGCAGGCCTCCATGTCTGTGTAGCCCCATACAAGAAGGGAGCAGTTATTTTAGAAAGCTGCATATTGTAGAAAATACTTCAGTACACTACATGTGCATCAGAGCAGCTGTCTAAAATCCCTGATCACCATAGATTCCCAAATCACTCCCCCGGCATTGACACCCCCCCTCTCTGGCCACAATCAGTCTTCTAGTATCTGATCCCATCTGATCCCAACTAATCCTTTATCCCTGCATAAAGACCCACACCGCTGCAAAAAGCATCTCCCTGATGGCTCCCAGGCAGACCCCACCCTGACTTCTCTACCCCAGCTATTACCAGGGTCCTAATAGTCCCTGGTGTCTAGTAGGAGCAGAAGCAATGTCTAATCATGCCTTCTTCTCCGTGTCCTGGGTTCAAAGTGGTACCTATGACCTCTAGCGGTAATCTCACAGTACTACCACTAGGGGTCAGGCCTTTATTTGGTGGCTGAACCCCTAGCAGTAGTACTGCAGAATTACTGCTGGAAGGCACGGATGCTATTTTGAGCCTGAGATATGTAGGAGCAGGAGTGATTGGGCATTGCTCTGTTCCATTATACACAAGAGACCATCAAGATCCTGGTAAGAGCCAGGGTAGGATGAATCAGGAACTGGAGGGAGGTGTCTTCCAAGGTGGCCATCTTATGCCCAGGGGTGGGGAACTGGATGACAAGTAGGCTTGTTGTGGCTGGGGGGGAGGGGTGGAATTGGGTGGCGGAGCTATCTTAGGCTTTTACACTTGCCCTTCCAGCAGGTACTTACGCATGCCTCAGGGCAGGTATAAATGCCAATGTCTATATTTTATGACAGTGATGTATATTCCCCTTGTGAAATACAGTGATGTTGGCTCGCTCTCATCTCACCCTCTTCACACCCTCACCATGCCCCCTTACCATTCAGATCCCCACATGTAAATTGCAGCTTATAGGTGCCTGACCATCTGCATATGTAAAGGTGCTCCTTACTTATGGGGATCCTTCTAAAATAAGAGCTGAAGGGCTGATGTATGCAGATACCTATGTTTGAAAATCAGCTGGGTGGTTGCAGGCTGAGAAGCACATGTGTACATAACTAGTTAGGTGCCCATTTAAACAAATGGACTCACACAATATCTGTTTGTATGTTATTAGATTTATATAATTACAGGTTGTTGGTGTATGTCTCTATCATATATTGCTTGTTGACAAGATAACACTTAAAAGGGTACATGTGGATCTGAAAAGGAATGTTCTGTTACCTTGTAATATTTTTTTCTCCTCTTGTTACCTTCCTTTTTTCTTACACAAGTGTTTAAACTTGTTTGTTAAAGCGAATGCTACATACCTGTAGAAGGTATTCTCCGAGGACAGCAGGCTGATTGTTCTCACTGATGGGTGACGTCCCCGGCACCCCCTCCAATCGGAATCTTCACTAGTAAAGACGTTTGCTAGCCCATGCGCGGACCGTCTTCCCCGCCCGAACCGGCTCGTGTTCGTCAGTCCCGTATGTAGCAAGACAAAGACAAGGGAGACACAACTCCAAAGGGGAGGCGGGGCGGGTTTGTGAGAACAATCAGCCTGCTGTCCTCGGAGAATACCTTCTACAGGTATTTAGCATTCGCTTCTCTCCGAGGACAAGCAGGCTGCTTGTTCTCACTGATGGGGTATCCCTAGCCCCCAGGCTCACTCAAAACAACAAACATGGTCAATTGGGCCTCGCAACGGCTGAGGACATAACTGAGATTGACCTAACAACTTATCCAACTAACTGAGAGTGTAGCCTGGAACAGAATAAAAATGGGCCATGGCTCTAACATTATGAGCCGTGACATGACCCTCAAGAGCCAGCCCAGCCTGGGCGTAAGTGAAGGGAATGCAGTCTGCTAGCCAATTTGATAAGGTGCGTTTCCCCACAGCCACTCCCCTCCTGTTCTGATCAAAAGAAACAAACATTTGGGCGGACTGTCTGTTAGGCTGTGTCCGCTCCAGATAGAAGGCCAATGCTCTTTTGCAGTCCAATGTGTGCAGCTGACGTTCAGCAGGGCAGGAATGCGGACTGGGGAAAGAATGTTGGCAAGACAATTGACTGGTTCAGATGGAACTCCGACACCACCTTCGGCAAGAACTTAGGGTGAGTGCGGAGGACTACTCTATTATTATGAAATTTGGTGTAAGGAGCATGGGCTACCAGGGCCTGAAGCTCACTGACTCTACGAGCTGAAGTTACTGCCACCAAGAAAATGACCTTCCAGGTCAAGTACTTCAGATGGCATGAATTCAGTGGCTCAAAAGGGAGGTTTTATCAGCTGGGGTGAGAATGACATTGAGATCCCATGACACTGTAGGAGGTTTGATGGGGGGCTTTGACAAAAGCAAACCTCTCATAAAGCGAACAACGAGGCTGTCCCGAGATCGGCTTACCTTCCACACGGTAATGGTATGCACTGATTGCGCTAAGGTGAACCCTTACAGAGTTGGTCTTGAGACCAGACTCAACAAGTGCTAGAAGGTATTCAAGCAGGGGGTCTGTGTAGGACAGGAGCGAGGATCTGAGGGCCGTGCTGTCACACCAGACTGCAAACCTCCTCCATGAAAAGAAGTACTCCTCTTAGTGGAATCTTTCCTGGAAGCAAGCAAGACATGGGAGACAACCCTCCGACAGACCCAAAGAGGCAAAGTCTACGCTCTCAACAATCCAGGCCGTGAGAGCCAGAGACTGGAGGTTGGGATGCAGAAGCGCCCCTTCGTTCTGGGTGAGGAGGGTCGGAAAACACTCCAACCTCCACGGTTTCTTCGGAGGACAATTCCAGAAGAAGAGGGAACCAGATCTGACGCGGCCAAAACGGAACAATCATAATCATGGTGGCCTCGGGTCTTGCTTGAGTTTCAACAAAGTCTTCCCCACCAGAGGGTATGGGAGGATAAGCATCAGCAGACCTCCCCCCCTGTCCAGGGAGGAAGGCATCCGGTGCCAGTCTGCCGGGGGCCTGAAGTCTGGAACAGAACTGAGGGACCTTGTGGTTGGCTCGAGATGCGAAGAAGATCTACCAAGGGTGGTGCCCCACACTTGGAAGATCTGGCGCACCACTCTGGAGTGGAGCAACCACTCATGAGTTTGCATAATCCTGCTCAACCTGTCGGCCAGACTGTTTGGTTGTTACGCCTGCCAGATATGTGGCTTGTAGCAACATGCCGTGACGGCGAGCCCACAGCAATGCTGACGGCTTCCTGACACAGGGGCGAGATCCGGTGCCCCCCGCTTGTTGATGTAATACATGGCAACCTGGTTGTCTGTCTGAATTTGGATAATTTGGTGGGACAGCCGACCTCTGAAAGCCTTCAGAGCGTTCCAGACCACTCGTAAATCTAGGAGATTGATCTGCAGATCGCGTTCCTGGAAGCCTTCAGAGCGTTCCAGACCACTCGTAAATCTAGGAGATTGATCTGCAGATCGCGTTCCTGGAGGGACCAGCTTCCCAGGGTGTGAAGCCCATCGACATGAGCTCCCCACCCCAGGAGAGATGCATCCGTAGTCAGCACTTTTTGCGACTGAGGAATTTGGAAGGGGCGTCCCAGAGTCAAATTGGACCAAATCGTCCACCAATACAGGGATTTGAGAAAACTCGTGGACAGGTGGATCACGTCTTCTAGATCCCCAGCAGCCTGAAACCACTGGGAAGCTAGGGTCCATTGAGCAGATCGCATTTGAAGGCGGGCCATGGGAGTCACATGAACTGTGGAGGCCATGTGGCCCAACAATCTCAACATCTGCCGAGCTGTGATCTGCTGGAACGCTCGCACCCGAGAGACGAGGGACAACAAGTTGTTGGTTCTCGTCTCTGGGAGATAGCCGAGCCGTCCGAGAATCCAGCAGAGCTCCTATGAATTTGAGTCTCTGTACTGGGAGAAGATGGGACTTTGGATAATTTATCACAAACCCCAGTAGCTCCAGGAGGCGAATAGTCCTCTGCATGGACTGTAGAGCTCCTGCCTCGGATGTGTTCTTCACCAGCCAATCGTCGAGATAGGGGAACACGTGCACTCCCAGCCTGCGAAGCGCCGCTGCTACTACAGCCAGGCACTTGGTGAATACT
Organism: Microcaecilia unicolor; assembly: GCF_901765095.1. Taxonomy (NCBI): domain Eukaryota; kingdom Metazoa; phylum Chordata; class Amphibia; order Gymnophiona; family Siphonopidae; genus Microcaecilia; species Microcaecilia unicolor. The sequence goes on from NC_044033.1 coordinate 406,806,134, forward strand.
CTGGGCGCAGAGGCGAGCCCAAAGGGTAGCACACAGTACTGGAAGTGACGTGTGCCCAGCTGAAATCGCAGATACTGCCTGTGAGCTGGCAGTATCGGAATATGCGTGTAAGCATCCTTTAAGTCCAGAGAGCATAGCCAATCTTTTTCCTGAATCATGGGAAGAAGGGTGCCCAGGGAAAGCATCCTGAACTTTTCCTTGACCAGATATTTGTTCAGGGCCCTTAGGTCTAGGATGGGACGCATCCCCCCTGTTTTCTTTTCCACAAGGAAGTACCTGGAATAGAATCCCAGCCCTTCTTGCCCGGATGGTACGGGCTCGACCGCATTGGCGCTGAGAAGGGCGGAGAGTTCCTCTGCAAGTACCTGCTTGTGCGGGAAGCTGTAGGATTGAGCTCCCGGTGGGCAATTTGGAGGTTTGGAGGCCAAATTGAGGGTGTATCCTTGCCGGACTATTTGAAGAACCCAACAGTCGGAGGTTATAAAGGCCACCTTTGGTGAAAAGCTTTCAACCTCCCCCCGACCGGCAGATCGCCCGGCACTGACACGTTGATGTCGGCTATGCTCTGCTGGAGCCAGTCAAAAGCTCGCCCCCTGCTTTTGCTGGGGAGCCGTGGGGCCTTAGAAGAGTAGGGAACAGTCTTCCTTCCCCCATAAAAACGTCTACCTGATGAGGTAGATGCTGAAGGCTGCCGGCGGGAGAACTTGTCGAAAGCGTTATCCCGCTGGTGGAGCTGTTCTACACCACCTGTTCGACTTTCTGTCCAAAAATATTGTCCGCTCGGCAAGGGGAATCCGCAATCCGCTGCTGGATCCTATTTTCCAGGTCGGAGGCACGCAGCCATGAGAGTCTGCACATCACCACACCTTGAGCAGCGGCCCTGGACGCAACATCAAAGGTATCGTATACCCCTCTGGCCAGGAATTTTCTGCACGCCTTCAGCTGCCTGACCACCTCCTGAAATGGCTTGGCTTGCTCAGGAGGGAGCTTTCCACCAAGCCCGCCAACTGCCGCACATTGTTCCACATATTTATGCTCGTGTAGAGCTGGTAAAACTGGATTTTGGCCACGAGCATAGAAGAATGGTAGGCCTTCCTCCCAAAGGAGTCTAAGGTTCTAGAGTCCTTGTCCGGGGGCGCGAAGCATGCTCCCTAGAACTCTTAGCCTTCTTTAGGGCCAGATCCACCACACCAGAGTCGTGAGGCAACTAAGTGTGCATCAGCTCTGGGTCCCATGGATCCGGTACTGGGACTCGATCTTCTTGGGAATGTGGGGATTACTTAGAGGCTTGGTCCAGTTCGCCAGCAATGTCTTTTTAGGACATGATGCATGGGTACTGTGGACGCTTTCTTAGGTGGAGAAGGATAGTCCAAGAGCTCAATCATTTCAGCCCTGGGCTCATCCTCCACAACCACCGGAAGGCCGTAGGAAGAATCCCTCCACAACCACCGGAAGGGATGGCCGTAGACATCTCCCGGACAAAGGCCGCAAAAGACAGACTCTCGGGAGGAGAAAGCTGCCTTTCAGGGTAGGGAGTGGGATCAGAAGGAAGGCCATCAGACTCCTCGTCAGAGAAATATCTGATGTCCTCCTCCTCCTCCCTGAGGCCTCACCATCGGTATCAGACACAAGTTCATGAACCTGTGTCTGAAGCCGTGCCCGGCTCGACTCGGTGGAAACGGCCACGGCGGGCGCGAGGTAGACTCCCTCGCCAGCACCGGTGAAGCTCCCTCCGCCGACGTCGTCGGGGAGCCTTCCTGGGAGGCGGTCGCAGTCGGTACCGCAAGCGGCACCAACGTCGGAGACCTCACCCCGGGCAAGGGGCCAGCCGGCGCCTCACTCGACGGTACCGGTGGCGCAAGCACCCCCGGTACCGGAAGGGAAGGGCGCAACAGCTCTCCCAGGATCTCTGGGAGAACGGCCCGGAGGCTCTCATACAGAGCGGCTGTGGAGAAAGACATGGAAGCCGATGCAGGCGTCGAGGTCAGAGTCTGTTCCGGGCGTGGAGGCTGTTCTGGGCTGTCCAAGGTGGAGCGCATCGCCACCTCCTGAACAGAGGGTGAGCGGTCCTACCGGTGTCGATGCCTACTGGGTGCCGACTCCCTCGGCGACCCAGAGCTCTCGGTACCGATGCGGGAAGGAGACCGGTGTCGATGCTTCTTTGATTTTTTCAAACGAAGCATGTCACCGGAGCTTCCCGGTACCGACGAGGAGGACGTAGAATCCAGCCGTCTCTTCCTCGGGGCCGAGGCCGAAGAAGGTCGGTCTCGGGGGGGCTGTACCGCAGGAGCCCTCAGGGTAGGGGAGACCCACCCGAAGGCTCACCGCCACCAGCAGGGGAATGGACAGCCCTCACCTGCACTCCAGTCGAAGCACCACCGTCCGACGACATCAGCAATAGTGGAGGTCCCGGTACCACCGACGCCAACGCAGCCTTTTGATGTCTCAGTACCGACGATGCAGAGGGTCGATACCTCGATGCAGTCGATGCCGAGGTCGAAGGTCTTGAAGCTGCCGACGTCGATGCACTCGATGACTCCGGTGCTGTTGTCGACGAAGATCCCGAGAACAGGACGTTCCACTGGGCCAATCTCGCTACCTGAGTCCTCTTCTGTAAAAGGGCGCAAAGACTACAGGCCTGCGGGCGGTGCCCAGCCCCCAGACACTGAAGACACGACACGTGCCTATCAGTGAGCGAGATTACCCGGGCGCACTGGGTGCACTTCTTGAAGCCGCTGGGAGACTTCGATGACATGAGCGGAAAAATCACGCCGGCGAAATCAAAATTCGTAATGGCGACTAAGGGCACCAAAATAGGCAGAGAAAAAACCCGTACCGAGGCCTCAAAAAAGGCCTACCCCGAAAGCGAAAGGAAACTTACATCGGGGAAAACAAACTGGACACACGGGAAGGGACAAGACCGAAAGGTCTCTCTTTTTTTTTTTTTTTAACAAAATCGCAAAGACGCACGAGGGTCAACTTTGAGGGGCGCGAAACGGCGCAAAACACGACCATCCCGAGCGCGGACAAAAGAAGACTGACGAACACGAGCAGGTTCGGGCGGGAAGACGGCCGCGCATGCGCTGTGCGCATGGGCGCGCGAGGACTAGCAAAGGCCTTTGCTAGTGAAGTTTTCGATTGGAGGGGCTGCCGTGGACGTCACCCATCAGTGAGAACAAGCAGCCTGCTTGTCCTCTGAGAATATTGTGTTAAATCATGGTGTAAAGTGCATGCTTTAGAGCAGGGGTTCTCAACCTAGTCCTCAGGACACACCTAGCCAGTCAGGTTTTCAGGATACCCACAATGAATATGCATGAGAGATTTGCATGTGCTATCTCCATTGTATGCAAATCTTTCTCATGTATATTCAAAACTTGACTGGCATAGTGTGTCCTGAGGACTGAGTTAAGAACCCCTTCTTTAGAGGTATGTTTACTACACATGTACATTTTTTAAATTAGAAGCGTATGCACATAATTTCCAACCATACTTAATGGCACATTCTCTGCAGTGTCTCTTGCCTACAAGGCCAGAAATATGCACATTGTGAAAGAACATGCATACGTTTGCTATCTCTGAGAAAAGGTGACTAAAGTCTACAGCAACAAAAAATGAGTTTTTAATTAATTCTGTTAGAGCAAACAATTTGTAATACAACAGTCCAAACCTCATCCTATTAAGTGATAAGATTTTAAAAAAAGTTACAAAAGTTCAAACATGTAACTTTTGCAGACTGCTTATGGATCCGTAATTTGAAAAACAAAATCGACCATTCTCAACATTTTGGATCTGCTACTTTAGTCCCCTTTTCTCAGAGACAGTCACAAATATCCATTTAGCCAGGTATTGCTAACTTTGGAAACTTACTTTTTCTACTTCTGTAAAAGACACCAAAGCCTTTAAAAACGTACCCCATAAATGTTTACCTGTAGTTACACCTATTTACAATTTCTGATATTTACTGGTATGGAGGCTTGTAATGAAGACACTTGAACCTCCAAATTCTTTTATTGCATACCACGGCTTCAAATTTACTGTCTATCTCACCCAGCTTATCAAAATTTCTTTAGAGAATTGACATATTTGAGTTAATGAGGACTTTCTCCAAATTTTCTAGTCACCACTTCCCAAATATCTCATAGCAAAATTCTTCAGTCCCATCAAAAACAGGCAAGATATATAAATCACAGGCAAAGTCACACGTTTAGGAATTGGTAAAGATCCAGAGAAAAATGCTCAGGATTAACATTAACAACCTTGCCTATCTCAATAACCTCTTGTGGAGTTGGAAAAGGAAATCTCCTTCACCTGAGGAGGAAGACAAATGAACTTTGTGGGGGGGGGGGGGGGGGGGGGGGGGGGGGGGGGGTGCCCCGTATAAGAGGCTTGGGGAGGCTAAGCCTCCCCAGCCCAATCGTGGACTTCCTTTGGCTGCTGCCCTCAGAAACGCAGCGCTTTTGTCAGATAGCTCTGTCTCCTTCCTTCCCACTCTCGCCGCCTCGCTGGCTTCCCGATCGGCAGCCCTCCTCCTCCCTCCCCCCCGCGCGGCGTACCTTTTACTTTCCGTGGCAGCGATGTCCATCAAGATAAAGGCACTACAGGCTCGCCTCCGCCTCCAGCTTCTCCCTTCACACAGTGTCCCGCCTTCTGCGAATGATGTTGTTTCCACGAAGGCGGGACACTGTGTGAAGGGAGAAGCTGGAGGCGAGCCTGTAATGCCTTTTTCATGATTGACGTCGCTGCCATGGTCACTTTTTGGTTTGTGGCCACTTTTTGGTTTGTGGCTGTTGCCTTCACTACCTTCTCTTCGTGCTGACAGTCTTCTGCTGGCTTCCACCTCAACCACACAGCTACAGAGCAACCCCCAAAGCCAGTTGTGCTCCCAGGGTTCTCTCTCTGCTAGCCATCCTTCAAAAAAAATTGCAGCCATCAGAAGGACAGTAACTTTTTTTCCTTCTTTTTTTTTTTAAACCTCTGATTACACAGGGATGAAAAGAAGGAGGCAGAGGGTTAAGAGGGTAAGAGACAAACAAAAGTGAGAAGCCATTGATGGAGGTGTGAGAGGTTAGAAATCGGGAAGTAAAAGTAGGGTAGGAGTGTAGATAAGGGGTGTGAAGGGATGAGAGGCAGATGAATGTAGATGAGTCTAGGAAGGGGATGAGCACAAAGAGTGGAAATGGGGAACTAAAAAGTAGCTGAAAGACAAGGGAATAGGAGGCTGACAAAGAATGAGAGACATGAAAATGGGAGGACTAGAGAGGTAAGTGGAGGGAGACTGAGGACTGGAGGAGGGATAAAAACATAGATGAGAAACAAAGATCAGTGTCAGAGACAGATATAGGAGAGGAGAGAAAGGAAAAGAAAGGAGTTGGGCGTCATGAAGAAACAAAATGGAAATAAGATCTTGAAAAAGGACATGGTGAGAGAAAAAATATCAAATGGAAAGAAGACACTGCATAAAACAGAAGACACTAATAGAAAAACTAAATGCTCAGACAGCAAAGGTAGAAAACATTTTGTATTCAGAATTTATTAATTGGAATATGTCAGCTTTTGGAAATGTGCATCTGTGATATTTTGCTTGTAAGTTTCAATTTTTCTAGTATTGCCGCATGCTGAGTCCGACTTCTTGAGGTAACTTTCCAGTTCAGTATTTTAAGGGTCCCAAAAAACAACAAGGCAAGCGATCTGCAAAATCCAATATGGAAAAAGAAGCCAGCAGATCAATATAACATCAGAAAGATTTTATTGAAGATACCACATGTAAACAAATTGCCCGACACAGGCCGTGTTTCGCCCACCAAGGGCTGCGTCAGGGGCAAATTTGAAACCTTCTGAAAGGAGCAACTCTAAAAACGGAAAACTTGTGGTGTATAATAGATTGGAAAAAACCAGCGCATACAGCAGATGCCTAAAATGATGTGACTCTTAACACAATGCAAGCAGATACACTGCTGTCAAACCTGGAAAAAAAATACCTTTGTGTCATCAGCAAATTTAATTACCTCGCTAGTTACTCCCATCTCTAAATCATTTATAAATATGTTAAAAAGCAGAGGTCCTAGCACAGACCCCTGAGGAACCCCACTAACTACCCTTCTCCATTGTGAATACTGACCATTTAACCCCACTCTCTGTTTCCTATCCTTCAACCAGTTTTAATCCACAATAGGACATTTCCTCCTATCCCATGACCCTCCAATTTCCTCTGTAGCCTTTCATGAGGTACCTTGTCAAATGCCTTTTGAAAATCCAGATACACAATATCAACTGGCTCCCCTTTGTCCACATGCTTGTTTATTGGTTAGGCAAGATTTCCCCATACAAAAGCCGTGCTGACTTGGTCTCAGTAATCCATGTCCTTGGATGCTCTGTAATTTTATTTTTGATAATAGTCTCTACCATTTTCCCCGGCACCGACGTCAGACTCACCGGTCTATAATTTCCCAGATCTCCCCTGGAACCTTTTTAAAAACCGGCGTTACATTTGCCACCCTCCAATCTTCCGGTACCATGCTCGATTTTAAGGATAAATTACATATCACTAACAGTAGCTCCGCAAGCTCATTTTTCAGTTCTATCAGTACTCTAGGATGAATACTATCCGGTCCAGGAGATTTGCTACTCTTCAGTTTGCTGAACTGCCCCATTACGTCCTCCAGGTTTACCGTGAAGTCAGTAAGTTTCTCCGACTCGTCCACTTGAAATACCATTTCCGACACCGGTATCCCACCTACATCTTCCTCGGTGAAGACCGAAGCAAAGAATTCATTCAATCTCTCCGCTACGTCTTTATCTTCCTTGATCGCCCCTTTTACCCCTCGGTCATCCAGCGGCCCAACCGATTCTTTTGCCGGCTTCCTGCTTTTAATATACCGAAAAAAAATTTTGCTATGTTTTTTTGCCTCTATTGCTATCTTTTTTTTTGTAATCCCTCTTGGCCTTCTTTATCTGCACCTTGCATTTGCTTTGACACTCCTTATGCTGCTTCTCGTTATTTTCAGACGGTTTCTTCTTCCATTTTCTGAAGGCGTTTCTTTTAGCCCTAATAGCTTCCTTCCCTCACTTTTCAACCACGCCGGCTGTCTTTTGGACTTCCGTCTTTCTTTTCTAATTCGAGGAATATGTTTAGCCTGGGCCTCCAGGATGGTATTTTTGAACAGCGTCCATGCCTGTTGTACAGTTTTTACTCTCTCAGTTGCCCCCCCTAAGTTTTTTTTAACCGTTCTTCTCATTTTATCATAGTCTCCTTTTTTAAAGTTAAACACTAACATATTTGACTTCCTGTGTATAGATACTTTAAGGTTGATATCAAAACTGATCATATTATGATCTCTGTTATCAAGCAGCTGCAGTACCATAACGTCCCTCACCAGTTCATGCGCTCCACTAAGGATCAAGTCTAGAATTTTTCCTTCTCTTGTCGGTCCTGCACCAGTTGCTCCATAAAGCTGTCCTTGATTTCATCAAGGAATTGTACCTCTCTAGCGTGTCCCGATGTTACATTTACCCAGTCTATATTGGATAATTGAAGTCACCCATTATTATCACATTGCCCATTTGTTTGCGTCTCTGATTTCTTTTATCATTTCTGCATCTACCTGCTCATCCTGGCAAGGCGGACGGTAGTATACTCCTATCACCGTCCTTTTCCCTTTTATACATGGAATTTCAACCCACAATGATTCAAAGGTGTGATTTGTGTCCTGCTGCATTTGTAATCTATCTGAGTCAAGGCTCTCGTTAATATACAATGCTACCCCTCCACCAGTCCAGTCCACCCTATCACTACGATATACTTTGTACCCCGGTATGACAGTGTCCCACTGGATATCCTCCTTCCACCAGGTCTCAGTAATGCCTATTATATCCAATTTTTCATTTAATGCAAATATTCCAACTCTCCCATCTTATTTCTTAGACTCCTAGCATATGCATATAGACATTTCAGAGTATGTTTGTTGTTCCTATTTGCATGATGCTTAGTACCTGACACTATTGATTTGCCATCTTTTGTCTGATCTTTAGTTGTATTTAAGGGCACCTGGTCTACCACGGTCTGTTGTGCAACCTCATTATCCAGAAACCCTATCTTCCCTGTTTGTGAGGTATCCTTGCAAGATACCTTATCCCGAACCATGCGCTTTTGAGCGACTGTCGGCCTTCCCCCCATTTCTAGTTTAAAAGCTGCGCTATCTCCTTTTTAAATGCCGATGCCAGCAGCCTGTTCCCACCCTGGTTAAGGTGGAGCCCATCCCTTCGGAAAAGGCTCCCCCATCCCCAGAATGTTGCCCAGCTCCTAACAAATCTAAAACCCTCCTCCCTGCACCATCGTCTTATCCACACATTGAGACTCCGTAGCTCTGCCTGTCTCTTTGGCCCTGTGCGTGGAACAGTTAGCATTTCAGAAAATGCTAGCCTAGAGGATCTGGATTTGAGCTTTCTACCAAGAGCCTAAATTTGGCTTCCAGAACCTCTCTCCCACATTTTCCTATGTCATTGGTACCCACATGTACCAAGACAGCCGACTCCTCCCCAGCACTAATTAAAATCCTATCTAGGTGACGCGTGAGGTCCGCCACCTTCGCACCAGGCAAGCAAGTCACCAGGCAATCCTCATGTCCACCAGTCACCCAGCTATCTATATGCCTAATGATCGAATCACCAACTACAACAGCTGTCCTAACTTTTCCCTCCCGGGCAGGACTTGGAGACATATCCTCGGTGCGAGAGGATAGTACATCCCCTGGTGGGCAGGTCCTGGCTACAGGAGTACTTGTGCCACCATGCCACCATGTGAGCTAAGGCTTCACATGGTGGCATAATAGTACCGCTAGCTTACAAGGAACACACACAGACCTTCACACAACAGACGTTCCACCACCTGTGTGGGTGATTTATAGGGTGCTCATTTTCAAAGCACACAGACTTATAAATATAGGGCCTCTTTTACTAAACTGCGCTAGCGATTCCCCAGCAAATGAGACAAAGCCCATTTGATTCCTATGGGCTTCCTCTCATTTGTCACACTAGGAATCGCTAGAGCGGTTTAGTAAAAGAGGTCCTTACCCAGTAACATATGCAACTTTGTAAGTCTATGTGCTTTGAAGATGAGCTCTTTTGGGCTCATTTTCAAAAGAGAAGGACGTCCATCTTTCAACATAAATCGGAAGATGGACATCCTTCACCCAGGGATGTCCAAATCGGTATAATCGAAGCTTGATTTAGGACGTCGCGAACTGCACTCCGTTGCAAGGCCAGCCAAAGTTCAAGGGGTGCATTGCAGACATAGTGAAGGCGGGACTTGGGTGTGCCAAACACTTGGACATTCTTGACCCATAATCGAAAAAGCAAGGATGTCCCTGACAAGCACTTGGACGTTTTCACCCGATCGTGTTTTTCTTACGACTAAGGCACAAAAAGGTGCCTGAAATGGCCAGATAACCACCGGAGGGAATCGGGGATGACCTCCCCTTACTCCCCCAGTGGTCCCACCCTCAAAAAACATCTTTCAAAATATTACGTGCCAGCCTCAGATGTCATACTCAGGTCCATGACAACAGTATGCAGGTCCCTGGAGAAGTTTTAGTGGGTGCAGTGCACTTCAGACAGGCGGACCCAGCCCCATCCCCTCCTACCTGTTACGTTTATTAAGGAAATAGCAAGCCCTCCAAAACCCACCAGAAACCCACTGTGCCCACATCTAGGTGCCCCCTTCACCTGTAAGGTCTATGGTAGTGGTGTACAGTTGGGGGTAGTAGGTTTTGTAGGTTTTGGGGGGCTCAGGACACAAGGTAAGGGAGCTATGTTCCTGGGAGCAATTTATGAAGTGCCTGGTTGGTGTCCTGGCATGTCAAGGGGACCGGTGCACTACAAATGCTGTCTCTTCCCACGACCAAATAGCTTGCATTTGGTCATTTCAAACATGGATGTCTTTGGTTTCAAAAATCACCGAAAATCAGAAATCTAGGGACAGCAAAATTTAAGGATTTGGACGTCCCTGGCGGTATTTTCAAAACGAAAGATGGACGTCCATCTTGTTTTGAAAATACGGGTTTCCCCTCCCCTAGATTTTGCCATTTTGCAAGGACATCCAAATCGAAACTTGGACATCACTTTTGAAAATGCTCCTCCACATGACCTAGGAAATTATTATTATTATTATTTTGCAATTAGACCTTTTTTGCTTTTCCAAAGTGCTATAACTAGCTAAGTCTGCATTATAAGCTTCTTTTTTGGTTAAGGACATGGTCTTTTCCATCTTTGCTCAACCATGCAAAAGAGTTGCTTATTATGTGAAGAACCACCATGCCATGTGGCCTTTTTCTTCACTGTTATTTGCATTGGGGCTACTGCTTTAATGGTATGGACTGCTATCTCTCACCTATTATCTCTGTGCAGCAGAGTTTCAAGTCAAACAGTCTGAAATGTTTCTTGGTCAATATCTTGTTGTATTGTGTAGCTTGCCCAGCACATAGAAGATTCAACCCTAACAATCAGCAAACAATTGAAAGCACTATAAGGCCATGCTTAGACCAAGGTACAGATACAAATGTGAACTGAAGAGCACTGCTTAAAGTAATTCTTCATGAATAGAAGGTCAAATCTATGAATGTAATCATTTGTTGAAGAATAATTGTCTTTATCATTAATACTCACTCTACACTGGCTGCAAAGAGCAAATACTCAAAAAAACTCCAAACAGCCCAGAACATGGCAGCCAGACTCATATTCGGAAAATCAAAATACAAAAGTGCAAGACCCCTACGAGAGAAGCTACACTGGCTCCCACTCAAAGAATGCATCACGTTCAAAGTATGTACCCTAGTACATAAAATCATCCATGGCAATGCCCCAGCCTACATGTCAGACCTGATAGATCTGCCATTCAGGAATGCTAAAAAATCATCTCGCACATTCCTTAATCTTCATTTCCCTAACTGTAAAGGTCTGAAATAGAAACTAATGCACGCATCAACCTTTTCCTATATGAGCATGCAATTCTGGAACACATTGCCACGTAACCTAAAAACGACCTATGAACTGACCAACTTCCGTAAACTACTAAAGACCCATCCATCTCTTCAACAAGATATACCACAAAGACCAAAACATGTGAAAATCCCATTTACATCCAGAAATGTTTAATAATGCCTTCTGTTATATTACTATTGTTACGTCCCTCACCTGTTCGACGCTCCTCCCGGCTAAGTCATTCCTCAGCTTCGTTCAAGAGGAACAAGGTTCAGTCTTAGGAGGGTCTGTTTCAGTTTCCTAAGTCTGGCAGCCGTCATCCGGGTTAGATCAAGGACAGCAGCCATCTTGGCTAGCTCAGGAGGGGGCAGCCATCTTGGAGTAATGAGGTCAGGAAGGAAGCCCATATTTGGACGAAGGCACCTCTGCTGATGGGGGCAGCCATCTTGAATTAGCTGCACATACTTGAGCCTAATTCCTCCACTACTTTAAGCCCTGCCTTCAGTCCTTCGTTGCTTCGGCCTCATTTGTTCTGAGGAGTTGCTGTCGGAGTGCTGTTCACCGACTTTCTTCTATTCCTGTTTTCCCGTGTACCGGACCTTGGCTAGTCTTCTCAGATTACGCTTGTTTGCTGCCTGCCTTGACCCTGGACTGTATTGACTATTCTTTGCCTGTTGGAGTTCTGGTTCTGGACTGTGTCTGTTTCCTGCTATCCTGGTCAGTGGCTGTGCAACCCCGCCGGTTCCAGAAGTCCTGGTGGCTACCTGCAGCTGGGAGCTTAACTCCCGGTGAACAGTGGTCGCTTCCCAGGTGAAGCTAGGGGTTGTCTGGCTGCCTGACCGAGTGCGGTGTCACTCCATCTCTGCCGTGCTCAGTTCGGGGCACAGGGGTCACTACTACCCGGGTCATAACAACTATCATGTATTCCATTACCATGCATTCCAAAATCCTTCTGTAACACCAAAAGTCTACTCCCTTCTCATTCCACTATCCATGATATAGTGTAAGCCACATTGAGCCTGCAAAGAGGTGGGAAAATGTGGGATACAAATGCAAAAATAAATGAGACATCATCAACCTTTGGTAACAGAAGGGATTAAGTCAACCTGCAAATTATGGTTTATTTGATTTAATGTACTGCCTTTCCTGACAGGTGAATTAAAGAAATTAAAATTCAGAAAAAAGGAAATAACTCCATTTAGTGATAAGATAAAGAAATAAGAAGCAAGAGAGGAATAACAAATGAGGAGGTATAAGTCACAGTGGATACAGAGATGCAAGTGTGGCCACAACTCTCAGGCAGCCCACAATGTTCACTGTCTGGTTGTCAAAGGCAGTTATAAATAGGATTAGATATTTAGAAATATCAATATACAAGAAACAAAATGCCACCCCTACATCACAAGGATTAGTCCTTTTTGCACCTCGGGGAGGAGATTAGCTGCTAAATCAGATATGACCCCTAGGTTTTAAATGAGTATTAAAACTTCAGAACCCTCACCTCACAGTTCTTGCATAAATCCAGCTCTTTTTGATAATGACTAGCACACCACTACCTGGACCCTCATTTCTTCATAGGTTTTCATAAACCTAATCCGGACTTTATTCTTTATTTAACAATATATTATCAGTCATCGATAACCATGTCTCAGTTACACAGAAGAGATCAGGTCTTAGCTCTGAAATAAAGCTGAATATATCTTCACTTTAAATAAGTGGAAAACAACCTGGTAGACAGAACAAGGCCTTCCCCTTTACAAATAGGTCTGCCCTGAAATAGGCACAAGTCAAGTCAACATTCTTGCACCTGTAGGGCAGTCTCTTAGTTGGTAGAGCAGTCCCACAGGTGATGTAGCAGCCATGGCAGTCAGTCCAGAGCAACTGTAGTAAAGTCATCCAAGCAGAGGAGGCAATGTTTTAACTTCTTCCTCGATTTGCTTGTACCAGATCTTTCTTAGAGCTCTTCTTCCACCCTTCCTGCCAGGTGGTTGACATCCTTTCCATAGTTGGCTCATAGTGCCAGCCAGATGAAAATACATGATTGGGCACAGGGGTGTGCTGGTAAATTGTTAACAGGGGGCTCCCTCTTGCCAGCAAAGTAAAAGAGAATTCAGGAGGGGCCCAAGCCCACATTTTGGGATCCATTTGTTAAAGTAGCCATGGAGAACCGGCTCCCAAAATTCTTAAAAACTTAACAAACGGCTCTCGAGAGCCTGTGAGAGCCTGCTCCAGCACACCACTGATTGGGCATCTAAATCACCTAGAGTAGCAGCTTCTGGAGAGGTAGCATCACTGGTTAGCATATGGCTAAGAAACTATCAGGCTCATTTTCAAAAGAGATAGACGTCCAAAAAGTGATATGTCAGCATTTGGACGTTTATCTCAAAGAAACATCCAAATCAGTATTATCAAACCCTATTTTTGGACGGCTTTCTCTGAAGTCCGTCAGAAGGACGTCCAAATCTCAAGGGGGCGTGCTAGGGGTGGTCAAGGCGGGACTTGGGCGTTGCTAAGACATGGACGTCTTTCAGCAATAATGGAACAAAACAAAGACGTCCAAGACTAAAACTTAAGACGTTTTGAGCTAGACCTGTTTTATAAAAAAAAAGCTGCACTGGGAACTGAACCCACTTCCCCAAGATCAAGGTCTGCTGCACTAACCATTAGGCTACTCCTCTACTACACACAAGAGGTGCCCCAAATGACCACTGGAGGGACTTGGGGATCACCTTCCCTTCTCCCCCAAATCACAAAACATTTTTCCAAACAGCACTTTCAAAAGGAAAAGATAGACTTTTTTTAATAGAAAATGACCTTTCATGTTCTGATGTTGGACATTTTTTGTAAAATTCAGACTTAGATGTAATATCCAAAAATGCCTCTTGTGTATTTGACTTGCCCAAAGTCACAAGGAACAGTAGTGGGACTTGACCCATGTCGCCAGGATCAAAGCCTGATGCACTAACCATTAAGCCACTCCTGCTCTGTTTTGGATGTCTTGCATTTGGACGTCTTTTGTTTGAAAATAGACCAAAACAAAGGACATCCAAATCACAAAGACGTTCAAATCACAGGACATCCACATCATTTTCGAACACAAAAGATAGATGACCTTCTTTTCTGTTCAGAATTTGGACGTCTTTGTAAAATATCCAAATTCTGATTTAGACGTTTCTTTCGAAAATGCACCTCCACGATTGCTGCCTGCGGAGTGCTGTAAAACTTATTGGCATGTATCCATGAAAAAATGTGTCCCAAACAAATAGACAGCTCCAACAAGATCCAGTTACAATAGTAATTGGACACTTTTATCTCCAATAGAGTCATGGCTTATTGGGCTGGGAGCCTGCATGACTGCCACTAGAGCATATGGGGCTCCAGTGACCCTTCTCCATGTTAATTTCTAATTTGTGGTTCCATTATTTTGTACTAGGTGAGTGCATGTTTGTGTGTGTGAGCAAGATAAGCTAATCTGTGAGTTTCTGTGTAAAGTTCTATCACAATCCTGCTGTTTACTCCACTACCTGTCCAGGGGTATTGAGAGGGGAGATTTAGCATAGTAACATAGTAGATGACAGCAGAAAAAGACCTGCATGGTCCATCCAGTCTGCCCAACAAGATAAACTCATATGTGCTACTTTTTGTGTATACCTTACCTTGATTTGTATCTGCCATTTTCAGGGCACAGACCATAGAAGTCTGCCCAGCACTACCCCGCCTTTCAACCACCAGCCCCTCCTCCCACCACCGGCTCTGCCACCCAATCTCAGTTAAGCTTCTAAGGATCCATTCCTTCTCAACAGGATTCCTTTATGTTTATCCCACGCATGTTTGAATTCCGTTACCGTTTTCATCTCCACCACCTCCTGCGGGAGGACATTCCAAGTATCCACCACTCTCCATGAAAAAATACTTCCTGACATTTTTCTTGAGTCTGCCCCCCTTCAATCTCATTTCATGTCCTCTAGTTCTACCACCTTCCCATCTCCGGAAAAGGTTCGTTTGCAGATTAATACTTTTCAAATATTTGAACGTCCGTATCATATCACCCCAGTTTCTCCTTTCCTCCAGGGTATACATGTTCAGGTCCGCAAGTCTCTCCTCATATGTTTTGTAACGTTTTGACAGACTGGTGCCCCCCCCCCCCACCCAATCTCCACAGAACTTTCTGGCTAAGGAAAGGCAGCCAGGGTTGGCACATTGTTGTGACACGTACCTGTTTTATACGTGCAGCACAGAGAAGGGTAAATGGTAAAACTACAGGGCATGATTTGAGGTTCTGGGATGGTAGACAGGGGTAATATCAGAAAATTCATTTTCATGAAGAGGGTTGTTGATGCCTGGGAGGTGGTGGAATTCAAAATGGCATGGAATGAACATAGAGGATCTCTAATTAGAAAATGAATGGTATAAAAAAACAAAACTTAAAGGGTTGCATGCCAAGTGATGCTTAGATGGCAACTCTATATCAACTAAGGCAGGAGCTGGGCTAGCTTGTATGGTCTGAGTGCTGTATATAGCAACCTAATTTAGGATGGTATGGAGATAGCTTTGACGGAAACTCCAGTAAGGATAGTGCCAGGCAGACTTTTATGGTGTGTCCCGCAAATGACAAGATGGATTCGGATAGGCTTTGATGGCAACTCCAGTAGTTGGAACATAAGGACAGAGCCGGGTGGACTTCTATGGTCTGTGCCCAGAAACACCAAAGAATGACCCTGTTCAAGTATATATATCACATTCATTGCTGATTTAATCTAGAATTGAAAATGAATGTGACTGTTCGGCAGATTGGATGGACCATTCAGGTCTTTATCTGTCATCACTTACTATGTTACTATTGGGCTCATTTTCGAAAGAGAAGAGTGCCCATCTTTCAACACAAATCGGGAGATGGGCGTCCTCCCAGGGTCGCCCAAATCAGCATAATCCGATTTTGGGCGCCCTCAACTGCTTTCCGTCGTGGGGACGACCAAAGTTCCTGGGGGCGTGTCGGAAGAATAGCGAAGGCGGGACTGGGGCGTGCTTAACACATGGGCGTCCTCGGCCGATAATGGAAAAAAGAAGGGCGTCTCTGACAAACACTTGGACGACTTTACTTGGTCCTTTTTTTTTTACGACCAAGCCACAAAAATGTGCCCGAAATGACCAGCCAGCTCATTTTTGAAAGAGATTACCGGCCATCTTCTGACACAAATCGGGAGATAGCCGGCGATCTCCTGAACCCGGCCAAATCGGTATAATTGAAAGCCGATTTTGGCCAGCGCCAACTGCTTTCCATCGCGGAGCCTGCGAAACTTCAAGGGGGCGTGTCGGTAGGGTAGTGAAGGCAGGACGGGGGCGGGATAGGGGCCTGCTCACGAGATGGCCGGCTTCGCCCGATAATGGAAAAGAAAAAGCCAGGCTTGACGAGCATTTCGCCGGCTTTACTTGGTCCCTTTTTTTCATGACCAAGCTTCACAAAGGAGCCCCAATTGACCAGATGACCACCGGAGGGAATGGGAGATGACCTCCCCGTACTCCCCCAGTGGGCACCAACCCCTTCCCACACTAAAAAAAAATAAAAATAAAAACCTTTTTTGCCAGCCTCTATGCCAGCCTGAAATGTCATACCCAGCTCCCTGACAGCAGTATGCAAGTCCCTGGAGCAGATTTTAGTGGGTGCTGTGCACTTCAGGCAAGTGGACCCAGGCCCATCCCCCCTTTCGAAAATACGGTTGGCTCCGCCCCCTTGTGGCACCAGCCCCGAAGATGGCTGGCACCGTTCGATTATGCCCCACCAGATGACCACTGGAGGGAGTCGGGGATGACCTCCCCCTACTCCCCCAGTGGTCACTAACCCCCTCCCACCCTAAAAAAAAAAACTAAAAATATTTTTTCCAGCCTCTATGCCAGCCTCAAATATCATACCCAGCTCCATGACAGCAGTATTGTCCCTCTCTGACTCACCTTATGTCCCGATGGTCAGATGCTGTGCTGGCTACTGTCTGTAGGGTTTCTTTCTTGTGTGTTTCAAGCCTCACTTCGGGTTCTGTGTATTTCCTGCCTCTGTCCTGTAGGATTTCCACTTCCTCTGTGTTTCAAGCCTCACTTTGGTGCTCAGTGTCTATTTCCTGCCTCTGTGCTGTTTGTAAGGAAGTGGTGCACTTTCATTCAGTGCCTTTGCAATGCCAAAGGTCTCCAGGTTAGTGTGCAGTGTAGCACTTCTGCCTTGTTCTAGTCTGTGTGCCTGTGGGCACTTCTGCCTTGACTTCTTGTTGCTTTATTCATAGCCTGTGTGCCTGTGGGTACTTCCACCTTGATTCCTTGTTTAGGGTGCCTGTGTGCACTTCTGCTTCTGTTCTTCTCGGTCTGTTTGTGTGCTAGGTTCAGCCTTCAGCCATAGTTCTGTTGTTTGTCTGTGTGGGTCAGCTTTGTGTCCTGCCTAGTCTGCCATGCTTGTTCTAGTCCCCTCTACCTTAGCTTCAGCCTTAGTTCTGTTGTTTGTCTGTGTGGGTCAGCTTTGTATCCTGCTTGTGTCTGCCCTGTTTGTCTTCAGCTCCAGTCCCCTTCCTGCTTGTCTCTGCCCTGTTTGCTTTCAGCTTCTGTTCCTGCCAAGCTTGTTTAAGTATCCTGAATCCTGTTCCTGCCAAGCTTGTTTGAGTATCCTGAATCCTGTTCCAGTATACTGAATTCTGTTCCTGCCAAGCTTGTTTGAAAATCCTGAATCCTGCTTGAGTATCCTGAATCCTGGTCCTGCCAAGCTTGTTTGAAAATCCTGCTTGAGTATCCTGAAACCTGTTCCTACCAAGCTTGTTTGAAAACCCTGAATCCTGCTTGAGTATCCTGAAACCTGTTCCTGCCAGGCTTGTTTGAAAATCCTGAATCCTGCTTGAGTATCCTGAATCCTGTTCCTGCCAAGCTTGTTCCAGTATCCTGAATTGTTCCAGTCAAGCCAAGTCCGCCCCAGCATCCGGTTCTAGCCAAGCCACGCTTGTTAGTCCAGTCCTGCTTGGGGGGGGGGGGGGGGTTGCCTCCTGCTGCCACTCGACAGTAGACCAAGGGCTCACGTTGTTCCAGAGTTCGTGACTGTTGTTTAAAGCCTGGGATTGTGACAAGTATGCAGGTCCCTGGAGCAGTTTTAGTGGGTACTGCAGTGCACTTCAGGCAGGCGGACCCAGGTTCTTCCCCCCCCCCCCCATCTGTTAAACTTGTGGTGGTAAATGTGAGTCCTCCAAAACCCACCACAAACCCACTGTACCACATCTAGGTGCCCCTCTTCATCCTAAGGTCTATGGTAGTGGTGTACAGTTGTGGGAGAATGGGGTTTGGGGGGCTCAGCACACAAGGTAAAGGAGCTGTGCACCTGGGAGCTTTTTCTGAAGTCCACTGCAGTGCCCCCTAGGGTGCCCGATTGGTGCCCTGCATGTCAGGGGACAAGTGCACTACGAATGCTGCCTCCTCCCATGACCAAAGGGCTTGGATTTCGTCATTTCTGAGGTGGGTGTCCTCGGTTTCCATTATCGCCGAAAATCGGTGACAACCCATCTCTAGGGACGACCATCTCTATGGTCGACCTAAATGTGGAGATTTAGGCATCCCCGACCGTATTATCGAAATGAAAGATGGTCGCCCATTTTGTTCGATAATACGGATTTCCCCACCCCTTCGCGGGGACATCCTACGAGGACGCCCTCAGGAAAACTTGGGCGCCCCGTTCGATTATGCCCCTCTATGTAGTTACACGCACCATATTTACCTTTATAAAATAGCTTTCCCTGAAAGCTCCTGCACAAATTAGTTGATTCTTATATTTGATTACACACTACTAATAAACATCACAAAATGAGGAACAATTAAGAATACATCATCCTAAATAAAAATTACGGATCAACAATAGTTCTGCAATAACCCAGTTACCGGTAGTCTACACAATTCATTTAAGAAATAACCAGGTTTTTAGCCTCTTTCTGTAATATAGCCAGTTAGCCTTGTCAGTTTTCAAAGTCTTTGATCTAACTGATTAGACCTCTTTGGAGACAGAGTCCTGGGTAACCAATAAGGATGTGCATTTAGTCTGTATAGGTGCTCAAAGATGTAAGGTGCACAGAAATTGTTCATACATGCACACATCCCAGTTCACACATGTACAATTGATCTAATTGCGCAAAAAAGTGCTTATACATTGTAAAAATTAGAAAATCATTAAATATTTGTTTAAAATTAACACTAACCAAACTGTGATGCGTTTGTTGATATCCTACTATCTGAAGTTCAGAAAATATTGGACACAAAACTTACTTCCATAATCCATTATTAAGATGGACTTGGGAAAATCTAATGCTTATTTATAGGATAAGCAGAATAAAATCTGTTTTACTGTTCTGGGATCTTGCCAGGTACTTGAGAGCTGGATTGGCCACTGTTGGAAACAGGATACTGGGCTTGATGGACCTTCGGTCTGTCCCATTATGGCAACACTTAGGTTCTTATGATGTTACATTCTCATGCAAGAGTTCTACAGAGAATGAAACTAGACATAATTGAAACATTTAGGAAATTAAGGGCTAGATGGAGTTATAGATTTCTCCCATGTGTGAAAATGGATTAGTACATCTGGTCCTTTGTGTTCAAGGACTTACCTCCCTGTTTTTTATGCCCATCTATGTGGAATGTTTTGCAATACTTCTGTCTCCCTACAACTAATCTTTTTGTGTTCAACTCCTGTTTCAAGTATGCATTTGACAACAGATGTCTTTTTTACAAATTGTACATTAATGTGGTTGTGTGTGTAGATAAATATACAGATGGGTATGTGCTATCTTTATCATAGCTTCACTGAAAATGAACATTCTGGATAAAAATACAAGCAATCGTCAAACTAGCTTTTTTATTCATCCTTCTCTGCAAAGGTTTATTTTTCTTTATCTCTCATTTGGAATACACTGGCCTACAGCATTTCCTGATTCCACTCACATGTCCCTCCTGGTATTGTGGTGGCTGGTAGAGATTCACTCTCTCCTGAGAGAAAGTTGAAACAGAGGTATTCCTGCAGTATGTGGGGGGAGGGGGCGATTTGGATATCAATTATTTGGTAAGGCCTTATGTTACTCTGTCTAATTCTAGCTATCGCCAATTAATTGATTGTGCTGCTTATATGCCTCAAAAAATATAAATGTTCAGACTGGCAGATGCCCAGGTCGATCTAATAGGAAACTTCAATCTAATCGAACTGAACTGAAAAGAGTTTTAGCAAATGTAAACTTTTCATTAACTGTCTATAAGCAGCCCAATTTCTCATCTGCTGCTACAAAAAAATGTCCAATCAGTATTTTTGAAACCTATTTTTAGACATTTTTCTAAGAAGTCCGTCAGAAGTGCGTCCAAATCTCAAGGTGGTGTGTCAGAGGCATGTTCAGGCTGGCACTTGGGCGTTCCTAAGACTTAGATGTTTTTCAGCCATAATTGAACAAAACAAAAACATCCAGGGCTAAAACTTAAGACGTTTTGAGCTAGATCTGTTTTTAACGAATAGGGCACAAAAAGGTGTCCTAAATACCCAGATGACCACTGGAGGGAATCAGGGATGACCTCCCCTTATTCCCCCAGTGGTCACTAACCCCCTCCCAACCCCCAAAAATGTGATGAAAAACATTACTTGCCAGTCTCTATGCCAGCCTCAGATATTATACTCAGGTCCATTAGACCAGCATGCAGGTCACTGGCAGGGCCGGTCTTAGGCAGAGGTGACCAAGGCGGCCGCATAGGGCCCCACACCTAAGGAGGCCTCGCGCCTCAACTCTGCCTCGCTCTTGCCCTCCGCTCCGACCTCCGCCGCTGCTCGCCTTAGTCGCCTGAGATGATCCCCATTCCCGCGGCTCAGCCGCTCTGCTCCCGCCACCACCGGCGTGGCGCCCACCCCCGGCTTGGGCCCGCTGTCAGCTCCCGAGTTCCCGGACCCCGGAGACTAACTGAGCGATGCCAGTGAGCCAGCCCAGGCCGCGACGGCCCCGCCCCCGACAAACAGTTGCAGCGTGACAGCTCACCTCCAGGCTCCAGCTTCCCGCTCAATGTCCCGCCTTCTGATGTTTTTCCTGTTTCCGGACGTGAGGGCGGGAGTCACTGAGCGGGAAAAGCTGGAGCCTGGTCGGAGGTGGTTGAGGACGTGAGGTGAGCCATCGTTGCTGACGCCAACAGTTGTGCACTTATGCCAAATCGAAATCAGATTCCATGTAGGCAGGAGATCAGGAGAACTGTCTCTCTCATCTAACGATGCTTGTGGACGGTGCAAGGGTTGGAAATGTCTGCCTCCCTGAGAGGAATTTGGCCCAACAACATTAGTTGCTGGAGAAGCTGAGCAAGTAAGATCTTCTGGCTTGGAAGAGGCTGTTTCTAACATATCTGGGTTATTTTCACATAGATCTGCAGATATTTCTCCTGATAAAAATTTGGATGGCAATAGCAGATTTAGCTAAAACACTGCTTCCAGTAATTAATGATATGACACCTCGAATTAATCATTTGGAAGCTAGACTGCAATCACAGGAAGAAAAGATTACTAAGCTAAAATCTGAGAATGGAAATCATGAAGTAGCAAAATCTGCTATAAAGTAGGTACAATCAGTTCAAACTATTTTAGTAACTGATGTGGCTACTTGCCTCTCTGGTTGATGGGTTACAGAGTAATAGGGGAATTTGAAAGTACTGGATCTTTTCTTAATATTTTTCCTTTATTCTCCTTTGTTATGAGAATTGGCAGGGCCGCCGAGAGCCAGAGCCATGCCCGGGACAAGGCTGCCCCCGGGCCCCCCCACCCCACCCGAGGTCATCGTCGCCACCGGGCCCCCCCTTCACCCAAGGTCGCCGCTCCCCCCCCTCCACCTGTTACCGGGCCCTGAACTAACCTTAAACGCCTCCTTCCTTTCCTTTCACCACCTTCGCGGCAAGCAGCAGCAGGGCAGACCTCTCCTTCCTTCCATGCTCCGCCCTTGCGGACGTTACGTCAGGCGAGGGCGGGACATGGAAGCAAGGAATGGCCTGCCCTGCTGCTGCTTGCCGCGAAGGTGGTGAAAGGAAAGGAAGGAGGCGTTTAAGGTTAGTTAGTTCAGGAGCGACGGCGGGCCGGCCTGACTGCGGTGGCGCCGGGCCCCCTCCGGAGGCCCGGGCCCGGGGACTTTTGTCCCCCCGTCCCCCCTCTCGGCGGCCCTGAGAATTGGAACTACTAATTGTAGTGGACTTGAACTGAATAATTTCTGGGGAGGGGAGGTTTCATGATAGCATTGTGCTTATTATTTCAATCAGTTTTTTTGTACAAGTTTAGCTTCATTTGTCTTTATTTGAAATTTCATAAATAAAATTTTCTAAAAATGGAATAATCTTATCAATGGGGTGGAGCTAGGATGGGGCCCCACCAAATTGGTCTGCATAGGGCCCCGCACTTGCTAAGACCGGCCCTGGTCCCTGGAGTAGTGTAGTGGTGGGTGCAGTGCATTGCAGATAGGTAGACCCAAGCTCCTACCTCTCCCTACCTGTTACACTTGTGGACGAAACTGTAAGCCCTCCAAAACTCACCAGAAACCCACTGTGCCCACATATAGGTGCCCCTTCACCTATATGTAGTGGTGAACAGTTGGGGGTGGTGGATTTTGGGGGCTCAGCAGACAAGATAAGGGAACAATGGTGAGATGTGTACCTGGGAGCATATTATGAAGTCAACTGCAGTGTTCCCTAGGGTGCCCTATTGCTAGTGGTGTGCTGGTAAATGTTTAACAACAGGCTTTCTCCTCGATCCACCTCTGCGCCCCCCCCCCCCCCCATCCATCTCTGCGCCCCTTGACCACCTCTGCACCCCCTAAACTAATTGCAGAGCTGGCTATAGCCGGGGAGAGAGCCTGGGGGCAGCAATGCATTACTCTCTCCAGGAAAAAAAAAATTAATGATCCCAGGTTCCAATCTAATTCATGTTTAATGTGGGATAAATGCCATAAATAAGTAAATAAATATAAACTTTTAACGTTGAGCACCTGATTCTCAAAGTGAACATAGTCCAAACACTATAATGAAAATAAAATTTTTTTTTTCTACCTTTGTTGTCTGGTGACTTTGTTTTTCTGATCATGCTGGCCCAGTATCTGATTCTGCTGCTATCTATCCTCTTAACTCTTGTTTCCAGGGCTTCCTTTCCATTTATTTCTTTACTTTCCTCCTTTCTTCTTCATTTCTTGCCCAATATCTGTAAGTAAAGGCTGGGTCCTCCGCAGACTTGACTGTCCAGTGGATCCAGCTTCTGCCTATTTTCTCCATCCATGTGCAGTTTTTCTCCTCTCTTCCTTTTCCCTCACCTCATCTCCTTCCTCCCTTCCCTCACCTCATCCATGTCCAGCATTTTTCCTCTCCCCCTCCATTCATTTCATCTCACTTCCTCTCTTTTCCCTCCCAGGGCCAGTCCAACCCAGTAAGCGAGGTAAGCATGGCAGGAGGGCGCCGACCTCTGGAGGGCGCCACCACGCCATGTATACCCTCGCCGCTTACCTCAGCTCCCAAACCCTGACAGCAGCCCTGCCTTTGGTTTCCTGCTCCGGTACCCGCGCTGCCCTGGGGCATTTAAATCTTGTATTTAAATTTACCTCCGATGTCGCAGCAGCTGTGCAGCATCAGTGAAAGCGCTGCTGCCCGACGTCTCTAGCTTTCTCTTCGCTCGTTCGTTCCCTCTTAGTGTCCCGCCCTCGCAAGGAAATGACATCAGAAGGAGGGACACTGAGGGAACGAACGAGTGAAGGGAAGGCTGGGAGACGTCGGCAGCAGCGCTTTCACTGATGCTGCGCAGCTGCTGTGACGTCAGAGGTAAATTTAAACACAAGATTTAAACCAGAGAAGAGGGGCGGGCAGATGGACATGGGAGCGGGAGGGCAAGGGAGAGAGGAGCATTGATCGATGGACATGGATGGGAGGACAGGGCCCAGGGAGAGAGGAGAAATTGCTGGACATGGAGGGGAGGGGAGGGAGAATAATTGCTGGATATGGGTGGATGGAGGAGGGAAGGGAGAGAGGAGCATCGATGGACAAGGATGGACATGGATGGGAGGGCAGGGCCCAGGGAGAGAGGAGAAATGCTGGACATGGAGGGGAGGGCAGGGGTTAGAGAGGAGAATTGCTGGATATGGATGGATAGATGGATGGAGGGCAAGGGAGTTGCTGGACATGGGTGGATGGAGGGGAGGGCAGGGAGAGAATTGTTGGACATGGATGGATGGAGGGAAGGGAAGACAGGTGTAATATTTTCAATGATGCCATGGCTAGTAAAAGGGGTGTGACTACTGTAGGGGCGGAGCCCATAGTGATCCCGCCCCTGGATGGGTAGGGGCGCCGACTAATTGGCTGCAGGAGGGCGCCAGAACCCCTAGGACCGGCCCTGTTCCCTCCCCTCCATCCATTCATGTCCAGCATTTCTTCTCTCTCCCTTCCCTCTCCTCCATCCATGCCCAGCATATCTCCTCTCTCCCCTCCATTCATGTTCATCT
Organism: Microcaecilia unicolor; assembly: GCF_901765095.1. Lineage (NCBI taxonomy): Eukaryota > Metazoa > Chordata > Amphibia > Gymnophiona > Siphonopidae > Microcaecilia > Microcaecilia unicolor. Next base: position 406,830,607 of record NC_044033.1, read on the forward strand.
CACTTCCTCTCTTTTCCCTCCCCTCCATCCATTCATGTCCAGCATTTCTTCTCTCTCCCTTCCAATCCATCCATGTGCATCTCCTTCCTCTGTCTTCCATCCCCTCCATCCTTGTGCAGAATTTCTTCTCCCCCCCCTCCATTCATGTGCATATCCTCATGTCTTCTCTTCCCTCCATCCATGTCAAACAATTCTCTTATCTCCCTGCCCTCCCCTCCATCCAACCATGTCCAGCAACCCTCCTCTCCCCTACCCTCGCCTCCATCCACCCATATCCATCAACCCTCCTCTCCCCTCCATCCACCCATGTCCAGCAACTCTCCTCTTCATCCATCCACCCATGTCCAGCAACTCTCCTCTCCCCTCCCCTCCATCCACCCATGCCAGCCACTCTCCTCTCCTCTCCCCTCCATCCACCCATGTCCAGCAACTCTCCTCTCCATCCATCCACCCATGTCCAGCAACTCTCCTCTCCCCTCCATCCACCCGTCCAGCAACTCTCCTGTCCCCTCCATCCACCCATGTCCAGCAACTCTTCTCTCCTCTCCCCTCCATCCACCTATCTCCAGCAACTCTCCTCCCCTGCCCATCCCCTCCATCCACCCATGTCCAGCAACTATCCCTCTCCCCTGCCCTCCCTCCATCCATCCATCCATACCCAGCAATTCTCTTCTCTCCCCTGCCCCCTCCATCCATACCCAGCAATTCTCTGCTCTCACCTCCCCTGCCCCCTCCCTCCATCCTCTCTCCCCTGCCCTCCCCTCCCACTCTCATCCATGTCCAGCAATTCTCCTTCGCCCCATCCTCCCCTCCCATTCATATCCACCTGCCCGCCCTCTTCCCCCCCCCAACATACCCCTTTTTCTTCCTGCCACAGTGCCACCCTGCGTGGTTTAAATCTTTTTATTATCTCCATCGAAGTGGCCTAGTCATTGAAAGTCCTACCGTCTCTAGCCTTCCCTTTGTGAATTCGTTCCCTCAGAGTCTCGCCCTCACGGAAAGAGGAAATGACGTCAGAAGGCGGGACTCTGAGGTAACGAACTCACGAAGGGAAGGCTAGAGACAGGCAGGGCTTTCAATGATGCAGCCGCTGCAACGGAGGTAAATAAAAGATTTAAACCCCCCAAGGCGGTGCGGGGCGGCCACAGGCAAATGAGGGCTGTGGGAGTTGAGGTAAGCGGGGTAAGCATGGTTTGTGACGCCCTCCTGCCATGGTTACTTCGTTTACCGGAGCTGGCTCCAACACACTACTGCTTATTGCTGTCCTGGGATGTCTGGGGACCAGTCTACTAAAATGCTTGGCTCCTCCTACATCCCAATTGGCTTGATTTTGTGCATTTTGCACTTGGATGTTTTTTTTTCGTAAACGTCCAAATCACAAAACCTTTTATTTTCGGAAAACAAAAGATAGACGTTTTTCTTTTTTGAAAATGACCTTCTTTCCTATTCAGATTTTGGACTTTTTTTGCAAAACTTCCAAAGTCGGACTTAGAGGGGCTTTTTCAATATTACGTTTAAGTCTCCTGATCATGGTCTCAATCAACTGAACTAATTCATTCACAGTTTTTAATACTGTAATGCTTTCCTAAAATGCCTATGAGCTTTCATAACAAGCAATGACTTGAATTCTAACTGGAGAGTATATAAGGTTTTTAAAGAAGCTGCAAGCCTTAACGCTGATCACCTGATTCTCAAAGTGGACATATTCCAAACACTATAATGAAAATAAAATTATTTTTTCTACGTTTGTTGTCTGGTGACTTTGTTTTTCTGATCATGCTGACCCAGTATCTGATTCTGCTGCTATCTGTCCTCTTAACTCCGTTTCCAGGGCTTTCTTTCCATTTATTTCTTTACTTTCCGCCTTTCTTCTTCATTTCTTGCCCTATATCTGTAAGTAAAGGCTGGGTCCTCCGCAGACTTGACTGTCCAGTGGATCCAGCTTCTGCCTATTTTCTCTATCCAAGGCCTATTTGTATCCACAAGAGTTGAAATCAACCTTTCACAGTATGAGGAAGATCTTGAGAAAGAAGTTTAGGAAGACTTGCCCTGAACATTTGTTGTAGTTTGCATATGAACTATTGATGGCTGTGATTGTGTATTTTTAAATTCCAAAAACAACTTTTGTCATTGGTTTAAAAAATATATTTAGAGGAAAGTTAGAGATTGAATGAAAGTCTCTAAATAGCCATTTCCAGCAGAGTCATTATCTGCATGGTTTATGAATAAATAAATCGCAGCGGTTTCACTGACCTTCCGGACAGAAGAGTTGCCCTCCTCCAAATCCTATAAGCCATCCAAGAAATATTCTTCTCTATATTCGCCTTCTTCCAGCGTTCCTGTGGGCAAACATTTTTTCCAAATCATCTTTGTACAAGTAAGCTCAAAGTCATTTGCAGAGACTAAAAACCTTGTGAAGTTAAAATTAGCCCAGGCAAGAACCAGGAACTTACACTTGCTATTATTCCAGCTTTTACCAGATAATTAAGGGGTCCTTCCACTAACCTGTAGCAAGATTTGTTCTTACCACCCAGTTAATGCCACAATTGCAGTAGGTGCAAAGGCTGTGTGGTAAATGCAGGGGGCGTGCCCTACATCTGCCCTGCATTTAGCACAAAGGGCACACAGTTAACCCATGGCCTCTGTGTTACTTGCCTGGGCCAACAGCGTGGGCAATCTGCGCTATCTGCCCAGGCATGTAACGTATGGCTGGGTATTAACAAACAGCATGACAGGTACCAGAGATGCCACTACTATTCCCAGTCCTCCACATAACACAGTACCCCTATTTACATCCCAATACAATGCAGCACCTGATTCACCCCCTGACTTAAACCCCGACATCCCTGTTCATAATGGGGATGCTGACATAACAAGAGGGTCCCTTCACAAAATCCTATCCCTTGGACCTAAAAACCATGCACACCCTTCTCCTATTCCCTTGATTCCCGCCGAGGTGCTTAACCGGGAGCTGCATGGGTGAACAAGTGGTGCCAGTGATCCTCCTCTGCTGTCACTCGGTTGACACTCATATCCAAAATGGTGCCAATGACCTCTACCAGTAGCCTTGTGGTATTTCCATGGGCAGAGATTTGTGAAGGGGGCAGCCTTGTTGTGTTGACACCCTCATTATGAATAGGGGTGGGACAGATATCAGGGGGTTTCAAGGTGTTGAATGGTGGTGTCAGGTTGTGGATTGGGATGCTGTGTTGTGTTGGGGGGGGGGTGTCAGGGACCTCGTCAGAGAGAGCACCGGCAGTGACAGCGTGCTGAGCTACCCAACTGCTGGTTGCGCAGCTATGCTTACTGCTCCTTTTGAGGTGGTATTACGTTTGGCTGCACTATCACCAGTTGAAATAGCCAGCACATAATAAAGATCTGTGCTCTTGCTGTCATAACAAGCCATACTTCTGCTTGCCCCTGTCCCACCCAGGCCCAGCCCACTCCCACATTAGGCACCTATTGCCAGGTTTTTAAGACAACGGCTCCCATTTCAGCATAGTAGACAGTAGCATGTACCTTCGCTACTATCTACTATGCTGAATGCGCAGCTTAGTAGAAAGGTGCCTAAGTTAATTGCTTCACTTCTTGTTTTGTGAGGGAGTCTATCCAGCTTATTTCAAAAGAGAAAGACGCCTATATGTCGACCCAAATCGGGAGATGGGCGTCTTTCTCCCTTGGGCGAACAAAATCGGTGTAATCGAAAGCCGATTTTGGTCGTCTTCAACTGCACTCTGTCGCAGGAACGAACAAAGTTGATGGGGGGCATGTCGGAGGTTGTAGCGAAGGCAGGACTGGGGCGTGGTTATCGGCCGAGGAGAGATGGGCGTCTTTAGCTGATAATCGAAACAAGAAGGGCGTTTTTAATGAGAATTTGGTTTGCTTTATTTGGACCCTTTTTTTTCAGGGTCCAAGTCCCAAAAAGTGCCCCAACTGACCAGATGACCACCGAAGGGAATCGGGAATCATCTCCCCTGACTCCTCCAGTGGTCACTAACCCCCTCCCACCAAAAAAAAACCCCCACTTTACAAACTTTTTTTCCCAGCCTGTATGCTAGCCTCAAATGCCCATACTCACCTCCATGACAGCAAAATGTGTTCGATCCTCTGACAGCCTTTCCCTGGTTCTGATGCGGGTCTCGGTGTGAGTGTGACACCTTTTCTGTTAAGGGAGCACTGCAGATTCACATCAGCAATGCATTGTGGTGGGTGTAGGGTATGGGGCTCCGTGATTCCACTAGCTTGTGTTACATGCTCACGATGTTGGTAATTGGTAGGCTCTACTCCCATGGTGCTTTTCCTCTGCTTTACTGGGTCAGAGTGTGCCCTGTTTTGTTTACAGTAGTCCATGAGGTAGTGGCCATTTTTTAAAGACAGTTTTAGATACCGTTCATGTGTTAGGCCACGTTAGTTCTTACCTTGAATGTTGCTGAAAGAGGGCATTGTACACCATTCTGCCAGCTCTGACCTACTGCTCATCTCAGTACCAGGGAGACTCTTTGCAGTGGGGCACAACCTCTGATCCTGCAGTTAACTGTGAGTAAACGTGCTTATTCAAATAAAGACGTTTTCGGAGGACATTAGTCTTCAGGTGTCAACTGGTGTGCCAAGATTATTCAGCAGCAACAAGTCCTAGAGGCCTCCGTGTACGCAGGTCCCTGGAGCACTTTTAGTGGGTACCGCCAGTGCACTTCAGGCAGGTGGACCCAGGCCCATCCCCCCTACCTGTAACACTTGTGCTGGTAAATGGGAGGCCTCCAAAACCCACTGTACCCACATGTAGGTGCCCCCTTCAACCCTAAGAGCTATGGTAGTGTTGTACATTTGTGGGTAGTGGGTTTTGGGGGAGGGGGGGTTGGGGGCTCAGCACCCGTGGTAAGGGACCTATGCATGTGGGAGCATTGTCTGAAATCCACCGCACTGACCTCTATGGGTGTCCAGTTGGTGTCCTGGCATGTCAGGGGGGGGAATGTACTACGAATCCTGGACCTCCACGACCAAATGGCTTGGACTGGGATGTTTCTGAGCTGGGCGTTTTTAGTTCATTATCGCTAAAAAAAACAAATGCCCAGCTCGGAAACGGACTAAATCCATGGCATTTTGGTCCGTACAAACCGTATTTTCGAAGCGGAAGATGGACGCCCATTTTTTTTGAAAATACGGTCTGTCCCACCCTTCGCGTACCCTTTCTCGGACATAGACGCCCATGGAGATGGGCGTTCGCGTTCGATTATGCCCCTCACAGGTCCCTGCCACGTCCAAGGGGGAAGTGATACAGGAGGGGTAGAACCAGGAAGGGCAGAGTCCAGGAAGTAGAAAAGTCAGGTCACACAGCTAGGTTAGAGAGGCCCAGAGGGAAGCAATGATGCCCGACTGCATCTGCCTCCATCACAGATCTGTGAACTGCAACTGTGACAGCAGGTTATTATTTATTCATTGCATTGTATCTTACATTTTCCCCACCTATTTTTAGGCTCAGTGTGGCTTACATTGTTCCACCATGGCTAACGCCATACCAGAGTAAAAGATACAATTAGTAATACATTAAGAATAGGTTACATAATGGAATAAAGCATCAGGTATAGTTATGCCAAGTTCGACTTGGATCCTTGTAAACTGGTATCTTGACCTGGCCGGACACAGGCCAGCCTATGTTAACTGACAAAGAGTATAATGATAACTCTGGTGAGCCAGAATAGAGCCCAGTAGTAAATGCCATTTGAGGAGAGACAGTGGTGCATGCTGTGGCCCTGCAGGAGCAGGCCATGAAAGGACATTGTTATATACAAGAATTAGTTTGTCTTTGCATTTCTTCCGCTACCTGTGAATTAACAGGACCCCTACTTGACACCTTAAATAATATCATTCGTTTAATTGTGTGGCTCCAGGGCTCACCCTCGTTCATGATGCTACACTCCTATACCATAGAATTTAAGCCATGATCCTTTCAATCATGCAATGGGTAGTATATCAAGCGCTTGTAATAAATAAATAAATACATACATAGAATAATCATAGATATCATATAGAAATATCCCCAGATCTGGAGGGAGGGGAGAGGAATTAGATTTAGCTCATACCTTTCTCAGTAATTCAATGGAGTTAGGTACTGTAGGTCATTTTCTGTCCCCCCAGAGTGATTACAATTTAAGTTTGTACCTGAAGCATAGAGGGTTAAATGCTTGCCCAATCTCACAAGCAGCAGCAGTGGGATTTGAACTGGGATTCCCTGTTTCTCATCTCAGTGTTTTAAACCGCTAGGCTACTCCTCAGTACTTTACAGAGTGACAAGTTGATTCCAGTCCTTCTGTTGAGAGAATATAACAGGATAAATGTATCAATATTATAACGAAGGTACTCTAATGTTTATTCTCAATCATTTGAATTGGTCCACAGTGCTAAAACCCATCTATTCAATCTAACAGCTGACATTGAGGATAAATCCTATTTAGGGTCCCAAAATTGTTAACAGGCATTTGTAATCTGTTTCAAAGTGGATTTCCAACCATACGTATTATCTAAAAGAATATCACTTCAAAAGAAAACTGCATCTTTCTACTCAAGCTCATAACTTTTTTTTTTTCATTAGAAAAGATGGATAATACATAACTCAATGGGCTACTAGACCCATTTGTGAGCTGCTGTGGCAACACCACTTCTACCCCTGCAAAAACTTATTGGCTTACCAACTAGAAACATCATCGAATCATCAAGAACATTTCTAAACCTGCATTACCCAAACTGTAAAGGACTAAAATACAAATCAACATATGCATCCAGCTCTGGAACACTTTACCTAGAAACATTAGAACTGTGACAACCCATCTAAAATTTCGAAAAGACCTCAAGACTCACTTCTTCTGGAAAGCCTAACCAGCAGACTCGAACTAATTCATGAAGAATGCATCACATCTTTCGATCTAACAAATGAACAATACCCCTTTCACATAATCCTATTACTTCAAACTGTATGAATTTTACCACTCCAGTTATAATTAAGTGTACTTCTACCCTTATCCTGCTCTGTATTGCTAACTAGCAGGCAGATGATCAAAAGCAAACTCCGGATCTAGAGGCTGCTAGCGCCATACTAGCGCCGGCGTTTGCTACCGCCCCATGATCAGAACCCTGGAGCGCGTGAAACAACGCGCTCAAGAGCTCTTTACGCAAGTAGCATGCTAATGCGTACTAAACAGGGTTTAGCGCATTCATCGCCAATGATCAGCGGTCAGCAGGACATCAGACTCAGAAACCTGAAAGGAAGGAAGGAAGACTTTAGCTGGCGGGGGATGGGGTTCCCCGCCAGCACAGGTAGGCGACGGCGAGCGAGCGGGCAGTGGGGTCGAGAGGGTCATCGAGAGGGTCGGCAGCGGGGGGGGGGGTGTCAGCGATGATGATGGCGGCGGCGGGGGGGGTGGGTGTCGGAAATGATGATGGCGGCGCCGGGGGGGCTAAAATGTGCCCCCTCACCTCGGCTCTGGCCCCCCCTACCGCTGAAGGTCAGATACGCCTCTGAGCTGGAGACTGGGACAACAACAACCCTGGAGTCATGGCCTTTTTGGGCGTGAGGGCACAATGATGTCAAATAGCAGGTCACTCTTTCCTCTCTGAGGCTGACTATCTTCTTCTCAATTCACCAGTTCTCTGTTCCAGACTATTCAGTGCCAAAGTGAAGGCTTCAAGGATGGTTCAGTTAGAACCACAGAAGGTGCATAGTGTTGGCATCATCACCTGCTTGAGATGCCAAGTGGATCCTTCTGTGTAAACTTCATCTCAGTGAAGTGAAGACATAAGTACGTAAGTATTGCCACGCTGGGACAGACCAAAGGTCCATCAAGCCCAGCAACCTGTTTCCAACAGTGGCCAATCCAGGTCACAAATACCTGGCAAGATCCCAAAAAAGTTCAATCCATTTTATACTGCTTATCCAGAAATAAGCAGTGGATTTTCCCCAAGTCAATTTAATAATGGTTTATGGACTTTTCCTTTAGCAAGCCATCCAGACCTTTTTTTTAAACCCTGCTAAGCTAACCGCCTTTACCACAGGTCCTATTGAGTAAACAAAATGAAAGTATTATCATGGAAATTATCACTACTGCTTCTCAGAACTGATCTCACATCCAGACAGAACTGTAGCCTCTGCCACTTATTCTCCCAATCTCCTCACTTCAGTTCTGCTCTGGGTTGCTGGACTGAAGGAAAATGATGCCAAGCCTTTGATGCTTTTGTTAGATGTTCAGGCCTAGTACTCTTGGATTATCTTAATGGTAAGAACTGGAAGACTCCCTGCTGTTGGACCTCTGCCTTGA